>NW_007726113.1:655518-656151 GCF_000696425.1 Galeopterus variegatus | reverse complement strand
ATATTTCTCTCAGGTTTTCTTCGATATCTTTAATACTTTTTTCTTTTTTCTTTTCTGCTTGTATTATTCCAAAGAGCCCATCTTCAAGAACCGAGGTTCTCTCTTCAACTTCCATTATCCTGCTCGTTAACCTCTCTGTTGTGTTTTTTATTTTGCTGAATAACTTCTTCAGTTTGGCAAGTTCTGCTACGTTTTTTTTTTATGACAGTGATTTCCTTGTACATTTTCTCTTTCAGGTCCTGTATGTTTTTCCTGGTTTCATCATGCTGTCTAGCTGTGTTTTCTTGTATCTCATTCAGTCTCTTTGGGATTAACACTCGAAATTCCCTGTCATTCATTTCAAGGGCTTCTTGTTCTATAGGATCTAGAGTTTGAGATTTATTAACTTTTGGTGGTGTATTTTCTTGGTTTTTTGCATTTTGGGTATCTCTTTTTGGGTGTTTGTTCATTTTGGCAGGGATTTTCACTCGAATCTTGGACCTCCGATTCAAGTCTCGTAAGGTGTGTGTATTCTGCCACTCGCTCTCAGGGCGTTTTCACACTCTGTGAACACTAGATGGTGCTATTGAGCCTTGCAAAAGGGTTCCCGCAGGGTGTGTAATTGTTCTTCCTTTCTTTCTTTATTTCTGAGAC
>NW_007726113.1:567970-654961 GCF_000696425.1 Galeopterus variegatus | reverse complement strand
ACTGAGGCCCCCAGAGATGGAATCTGCTACCCGGAAAAAGGGAGTTTACCTGGGGCTGGTGCCCAGGGTGTGGCGGAGAGACGATCTGGGCGGGCTCCTCTTCCCTGCCCTCCCGACACTGGCCGGGGGCTTTCCATGCTACCAGCCCCGTCTGAGATCTGCGGGGAGAGTGGGATTGTAGGCCGGTCCGCAGGGCCCGGGGTGCCCCACGTCGAGGTAAGCAAATGGCACGTCTCAGTGCAGAGCTGTGCCAAGCAGAGATGGCTGGCCTGCCCTCACTAAGCTGGCCGTCTCCGCTCCCACCCGATAAAATGGAGGCAGCTCTGTTGTGGGCGCCTAGCCTGGTGTGGTAGGCGGGAGCCAGGCGGGCGGGCGGGGACCAGTCGGGCTTCGCCCCGCAAGTGGGGCTGGGCTGGGGGTGACTCACAGAGCTCGCAGAGTTGGGCCGGTCCATCACGTTCCACGCCATTTCTCTGCCATCTCTGCTGGCTTACTTGGCCTTTGTTGTCTCGGGCTGCTCGCTCGTACCCGCAGCAGGGCTTGGGGGCTCTCAGGAGTCTTCTTTTGTGTCAGCCCTAAAACCTCGAACCTGTTGTTGCTTGTTTGTCGTTGTAGGATCGTTGTTGAAAGAATTATTCGTTTTTTGTTGCTCTTGGAAATGCAATTAGTACTCTGGTATCACAGCGCACACTTCTCAGGATCGCGCTGTCTCCTGGCACGGCCGCTCCAGACCCGTCACCATCTTGGAATCCTAATCCACATTCATTTTTTAAATGGGAAATCAAAATGTGTTTTTCTTAAAATAATTTAATCATTATTAGAAAAATAAATTCACGTCTAATTAAAAAACACTTTATAAACATAGAAAGCAAAAAATTTCAAAATTACCAATATTCCCACCACAAAAATTATCATTTTGATGTATTTTTTTCCATAGAAAAGTAAGCTTGACAGATTAAAGAAAGTGTAATGAGATCATCATAAGGCTCCCCTGTAATTTGCTTTTTGAACAAATAAAATATTGACCTTGGCACATGTCAATAAATATGCTATATGTAGTATAATATTTTATCATGGAATTATAATTATACAATTTAGTTAATCCTCTAATGCAGACATTTAGGTTGTTTTAGAATTATAAACAGTGCAGAGATATATATTTTATAAAGTATGTAGATTTTTGCCAACTTATCTGATCATTTCTGTTGTAGAAAAATAAGTACTAGGTTAAAATATGAACACTTTAATGTTTTAAAAATGTATCTCTTGTCAAATTGTTTGATAAAAATGTTTAAACAATTTTTCCCCCTCCATACCACTTACAGTGCATAAAGTTGCCCATTTCCTTCAACCCTTTGCTAGTTTGATAGATATGAAATATTATCTCATTTAATGCATTTATTTCATTATTAGATATGTTTACTTACTAGTTGCTCTTTTATGAATTACATATTAACCATTTTTTCCTATTTTTCTATTAGTGCATTTATCAACTTATATTGATTTATGATTGCTTACTTAAGAAATATACTAAGGTTTATGTGACTAATATTTTCAATGTGTCTTTTATCTTATTCATGCTCATTTTCGAGGTATCATTGTTTCAAATTTTAATGTTGTTAAATTTATAATATTTCCCTTTAATGGTTTCTGACTTTACTATTTTGTCTTAAGAGGTGAGCCCTGATGCACTAGAAACTACAACCTTTGTGCTATCAACTTCCCTCAAGGTCATGCTCATTTTAACTCTTTGACATTCATTGACTTGCTCCCTAATTCAATGCAAATTTCAAAAACCATTTTGCTGAAGTTTTTTACACCAACTATTATCTTCCATACTTTTCCACTTCCTTTTTTTTTTTTTTTTAACCTTTTCGTCTTGGTAGGATGGATTTTACAATGTCTAAAGGACAATTCATAACCTGGTTGCGTCTTTTGGAAGCATATCAGCCACAGTCCAGTTAGAAAATGGAAATGACATTAGATATTTGAACAGAGAGAATTTAATATGAAGAATTGTTAATAAGGCATAAAGTTATTGGTTCAGTAATTGAAAGGGTAAAAAAGAGAACTACAAGCTCCTATGAAGGTAGCAGCTGCAAAAAACAGCTACCACCCTTAACGAAAATATTCTAATTATTAAAACTTAGAAACTTAAAGGAGGTCTCCATGGGGCCTGGGCACCAGACCTTGGTGGAGGGAGCACCAGCCAGCTGGTACTAGTGCCTCTGAGGAGCAGTACGTGATGAAGCTGATTCTGCAAGAATTGGGAAAAGTAAAACCTAGATTCAGTATCTATTGTGTGAAGGAACTGCCTTTGTTAGGATGAAAACACTATTGCTCAGGTGATACTAACAGAAGCAGGAGAAGTTTAGGCAGCCCACAGGAAGCAAACAATAAGGTCCAAGTCCCTTCACCCTCCTCCAGGCTCCCAGTTTCCTCTGGCGCCTCCTGTTGGTAGAGACCAACATAGATCCAGCTGGCAAGCAGAAATGTAGTTTGCAGTCTGAGCAATCAAAATGCGGGGAGGATAAAGGTGGGGTTGAGCTTGTCTTAGTCCATTTGGGCTACTATTACAAGATACGTTTGGCTGGGTGATTTATAAACAACAGAAATTTGTTTCTGAAAGTTCTGGATGCTGGGAAGTCCAATATCAAGGCACCAACAAATTCAGCATCTGGTGAGGACACGTTTCTCATAGATGGCACCTTCTATGTGTCCTCCCATGGTGGAAGAGGTGAACAAGCCCTGGTGGGCATCTTTTATGAGGGCACTAAGCCCATTCACGAGGGCTCTGTCCTCATGACCTAGTCACCTCCCAAAGGCCCCACCTTTAATATCAACACATGCTCACATAACACCTGAGCATGGTAAACTCAGATAAAACACAAATTTCAACACATGAATTTTGGAGGCACACAAATATTGAGACCACAGCAGAACCCCAGAGCCATAAGTTAACAATTGGCACAGGGAGATCTTGCCTCTACCACTCACCACTTCTTCATTCACTCCTGCCTTTACACCCGTCACACTCCCATTCATTCCCCCACGCCATTCCCATCTCCTGCTTTTCAGGAACCTTGCTGACAGTGGTTTGCTGTTAATTTTAGTTATTTCCTTGTGATACTTCTGTTAAAATGTTTCATAAACACCTGTATTGCTATATAAGAAAGCCAATTTTATCCCCAGTAGGAAGTAAAATTGGGCTAACTTGGGGTTGACTGATTTCTGAAGTTTTTAGATGGGTTACCAGGGGAATACAATTGATGATATCACAGAATATCGTATTGAGAAATGCAGCAGAGCAGTGAGTAAACAAAACTGTCAGGAATCTCCTGGTGTTAATTATCTGGACAAAGTTTGTGCTTCTGTGTGAATAACAGATGGGTCATGAAAGGTACACACATAATTTTCTCACTGCATCAGGGTGTCAGTTTTCTCTATGGAGCTCTAGCTGGAGAAAAAGACATGAGGGCACAGAGTGGATGATTTCCCCAGAGCAACATAATGTATAGGTAGGAACAGAGAGTCTGTTATGGAAAAAAATCCGAGCCCTGTACAAAGACTATAACCAAAGCCATTAGCAGCTGAACTCATAAACTATTATACAATGATAAAATGTAGCAAAGCTGTAGCAATTAGCATATCACTTTACCCATAAAGTTTTCTAATCTTTTCACATACCTTATTCTAGCAAATACCCAGATGTAGTAATTACAGGAAATTTCCAAGTCTGTTGGCAAAAATTCAGAAGACTTTAGCCCACTGAAAACCTACTGCATTAGCAGAAGCAGAATGTGTAAATGGGCCATTCTGTACTTACAAGGTAAGTATCTACTGGCTTTGCTTCAGTTTTAAGTGACTCGGAGGGAAATTTCTTACTCGGTTTTATTGACTATAAATTGCTATTCCTGTTTAACTAGGGCACATGATTTTTTTTTTTTTTTTTAAAAGATGACCGGTAAGGGGATCTCAACCCTTGGCTTGGTGTTGTCAGCACCATGCTCAGCCAGTGAGCAAACCGGCCATCCCTATATGGGATCCGAACCCGTGGCCTTGGTGTTATCAGCACCGCACTCTCCCGAGTGAGCCACGGGCCGGCCCGGGCACATGATTTTTATACAGTATAATGTTTAAGGGTATGTAGTTATCCATTGTTCAACTGCAAAATGGGGGTCAATATCCTTGCTTAACATGTAGATAAAATCAAACTATTTCTCAATTAAGATAATATTTCACTTTTTACAAAAAATGTGGAATATATGCACATGATATCATATAAAAATATTTTGTTGCTCAGAAGAGAAGTAACAGCATACCATTTAATATTTTTAAATTAATTGAAACAATAGCATTCAACTATTAGTTAATTGGCGCATAATGGGTGCCTTAACATTTTGTAACTAAATCAGCTCTGTATGCTTAGTTGCTGAGTGTTTTGATGCACAGTTACATTCAGTGAAATAGAGAGAAACATGTACTTTTTATGAAAACTACTCTATATAACACAAGAGTTAAAGTATTATTTGACTTTCTATTGCTGTTATGTAGCTCTAAAAATATAAACTTTTTAACAGAAAAAACAGCCTTTTTTTTCTTTGAAAAGGAATCTGAGAATGGAGGTTAAAATATGCATTTATTCCTATTTTATAATCATAACCACCAATAGTATTAAATACCCTCTGAGAACATAGCACTAAAGTAGAACAACTTACAATGGATATAAATTTGAGATAGCTATATATGTATTAATATCATGACTCGGGCATCAGTCAGGGTATAAATAGAAAAGGCTAAGAATTTGAAATAGAAGGAATTTAATTTAGGGAATTGTTTACAGAAGTGATGAAAGAATTAAGAAGCCATCAGGCTGGCAAGGTGATCCAGAATTTAATGGCTGCAGGAAGCTACCATCTCTAGACTGGAGGGACAAAGAGTAGAGGTAGTTTTACCAAAGCTCAGAGTGCAGGGTCATCTGTGGTAAGATGCAGTCATAATGAGCCTATCAGGAGGGAGTTGGAGAGAGCATAAAAAATTTTGGAAATGCCACCTGAGGCCCAGAGGAGAGAATACTCTGTATGCCTTTCCCTTTCTTCCACTTCCCAATATCCCACCTGTGCCATCCTGTGTCAGAACCAGCCAGAAGCCAAGAGACATGGAAGCCTGAGAGGGCAGCTGGCCAGGACTCAGTCCCTCCCTCCCCTATAGCTTGCTTCCCCACGGTATAGACGCAAGCAAGGAAAACAAAGATAGGTTCCCATAGCAAACTGATACAGAAAAGGCTCAGGTTATTAAGTAAACTATGTAATTTATAAGCCAAAGACAAATGTTTTATGTATCCTTCATCTATTAACTCTTTAATACTTGAACATTCAGATGTTATAATAAAGTTTCTAGAAATTTTTTTCCCTATAAATTATCTAAACAAATTTTAAAAGTGGGATAAATATTGATTTTACAAAATATGGAGAGAATAAATCATGAATTCTATCTCCTTTAAATTTTTATAACACCCTCTAAACATTTTACTGGCAATGTGATTTATTTCTTTTTGGTTGAAGAGAGAAAAATTTCCTAAAATGGAAGGACAAGGGAAGGCCACACGCCCAAGGGCAGACACACATGTTTTTGCTACTGCATTAAAAAGTTGTGAGGGAAGGTCATAGCCCTACTGCAGAAATTTAGCAGGCAGATGCAGTTTCTCTTTGATCTGGTTGGTATTTTAAGTAGAAAGGAGGGCAGGTAGAATCACACCTATACTTGACAGAGAAGGCTGGACAGCAAGATAGTTGGAAACCAAGCTTAGAAATTAGTGCTGGAGCTTCACTAAAAAGGGGAACATGTCTTTGGAGACTGAGTTCCCCTCCAAACACTCTGGCTTCTTCTTGAATCCCCCCAGGCTCACTGAACTGGGGAAGTGAAATTTTAGCAACCAGCTTCCAATCAAAGCTTTAGATCTGAGACTAGGGTTCTAATAGCAACCAGGTGGTGAGCAAATGGTTCTAAGAGTCTTCTGTCCTGTTTATGGCCAACATCTGGACTGAATAAATCTCTTTCTATTCTAGGATGAGTCAACAGAGGAAAAAAATAACCCATCAAATTGAAGTCTATGGAAATACTTTTCAACATTAAAAGGAATATAATATTCCTATTGACTTTTAATAAGTCAAGATGTGGGAAAATATATACTCAAAAAAGATATACTGCAAGAAAATTGAAACACTTTTTAAAAACTTCCTGCATTGAGCTAATAGAAAATTCAAGAAATCATGGACTTTATGAAAAGAGTGAGGAACTATTTATTTAATATAAAAGAGGGAAATGAAAAAGGAAGCTTGGGGAGATTAAAAATGTCATTTTTACTAGGAAACCAGAAATTTAATAGCAGAATTGAAATCTGCATAAGAATAGAATAAATATTGAAAAATTAAATCAGTGATGTAGTAAACAAACTTGGTAGATATCCTGAAGTGAAATGAAATATGGTAGAAGAATAAATCACAAGGCATTACTGTGGGTGGAGAGAATTTAAGTTAGTTATCTAATATAGGAAAACTTTGTATTTCTGAATGAGAAAACAAAACAAACAAAAAGAAATTGACAATGCAAAATACAATAAAAGAAATACATCTTGAAATAAGGAACACCTGAATGTGATTTTTTAAATTTCTCTATTCTTCAGAAAAAATTAATGAAAAAATACCTTAGACATATTATTATAAATTTTAGTATTTTATTTTGTCTCGGGGATATGGGATACTTAGTCAAGCATCCAAGAAATTTAGGAACAAGAGTTTAGCCTTACTATGTCTTTGTATCATCAGTGCCTCGAGTTGAGCCTGCTGTCTTATCCCCATTTTACAGATGGAAATATCGAGATGATTCAAAAACATATTTAAATATTTAACTATCTAAATATTTAATTAATAACATATTAAAATATTTAAATAACTTCCTCAAGATCATATAATATTTGCCCCCCAAATGCTACCTTGGCAAAAATGGAAGTACCTATAATGTTAAACAATTTAAGGGCACAAGTCTTGCCAAGAGAATAATGTGTCTATGAAGTACCGTAAGAGGTGAGATGGTGTCCCGAAATGTGTGGTGGAAAATGATCATAAAAAGAAGACAAAGAAATGAGTTCAGCTGAAGTGAAAGCCTGCTCCACCCAAAGAAACTCACCTTGATAATCAATGGCAAGGAAGCTGAGCTGCGGAAAACTGTTCCTTTTGAACTCATGGCATAATGTATGTGTAAAGAAATAAAATTTGTGGTTGTAAAATAGTATGTTAAATAGAACACAAGGATTTATAATAGAAAGCACTGGTCCCATGCCCTTGCCCTCTGATGCCTAATTCTCTTACCTAGAGCTATGCTATTAAGCATTTTCATTTCAGATCTTCTGGCACATGCCCTTTTTAACGATAGGTCAAAGAAGAGAGGAAGTCAATGAAATAGGGAGGACGTGATGTAGGAGTCCTTGCTAGACTGGAAGGGGAGAAAGTGGTTCCTGCCAGTGGATTTGGGGAAGGAGAAGAGGGAGAGAAGCAGCAGAGACACTTGTTTACTCACATCCCTCTAGCTTCCCACCGCTGGCGATGGAGGGTGGAGTACGGCATGGTTGAGAGAGAGAAAGCCAAAGACAGTGAGGGTCAGCAGAAGTGAATTCTTGCACAAGCACAGCAGGGTAAACAAGGAGGCACAGTGCAGTTAGGAGAGAAAGGATATACTGTACGATGTTGATGTCTCCCTAGACTCCTTTGTGATGCAGAATCAATTCACAAGTACCTGTGTGTCCTATGGGGACAGAGAAGTAGCTGACATGAAAACCAGCTGGTCTGCCATGGGTGTCTTGGTGGGGAGGCTTGAAACGTTTGGATGTGAGAACTGAGCCAAAGGCCAGAGGAGGCCTTTGGTCAGACCTGGAGGCCTGGGCAGCCAGACTGAGCCAATGTGGGTTCAAGTCAGAAAGGGAAGTTCATCAGGCCTGACAGAGCCGAGAGAACAGAATACAATTCTTCAATGCAAACATTAGCAAGGGAAGACAGCAGGGTACCAGGCACTTGGGAACAGCCCCAAGGAGCCCAGAGGACCCAGGGATGGGCACAGGTGCTCACGTAACCCTCTCCTCGTCTCCTACTGAGATTCCATATAAAATTGAGGTTGGAGGGGAGGAAAGTATATGAGGGGGAGGACATCTTCAAGACAAAGCATTTTCATAGAATAAATTGAGTTATTGAAAAGAAACAGTTTAAACTGGAAACAGAAATATTTTAGAAACAACACACCAACCACACAACTACATTATCATTGTACTGTTGAGTGGTGGCATTGAGATAAAAGGTGCTCAGTTTCCATGGGCTTGGGTTACAGGACACATTTCTGGGTTTCAAGCCACTCCCCAAGGTCTCAGGCTCTTTCTCTACACCCTCCCCTAGAGGAAAGTTATTGTTGCTGCTTAGACCTATTGTCAGCACCAACACCGGGAAATTGAGACCTCAGGGATTTGGCTTATGCAAATCCGATGGCTGGGCATGCTCAGTAGAAAAGGGTTCTATAACCCTGGTAGCCAAGCATGCTCAGTGGGAGGAAGTTTATCCTTTGAATGACTTTCCACTAGGGGTGCTAAGGAGCACAGAATATTCTTGAATATATCTGGTGCATGTGGTAGGATTTGACCAATGACTGCAAAAAGAGACTAAATGAGCACGTGCAAGACTATGTAGCATAACTGGGAACCACCCTGTTAACTGAATATTCATTAGATAGTGAAACTATAATAGCCAAATTCCAGCAGAAAGCAGGATTGTTGCTCACTCTCCTGGGGCCAACATGCACTTCACTGGCTGAGGTGTGTGTACATTCTTTTGTCTCAAACTTACTTTCGGCAAATGGCTGCTCACTCTTTTGAGCCAGCCTGCACTCTGTACTGAGCTTTAAGTGTATATTTCTTACTTTTGTATTAAATTTGGAGTGGGCCCTACTCAGCCTCTGGAGCTAGGCTGTACTTTCTTTGTGAAATCTGTATCTCTTACTTGTCCTCTTAAACCTGTTCTCCCTTTCTACTGTGACTCTGCTCTTGAATTCTTTCCTGTGGCAGAGTCAAGGACCTGGTAAGAGGAGGGAGTGGTGAGGCCGACCACTGGGCCTTCCCAGACCCTTCCTCTGGCTTCAGGGTGATAATATTTTCATTGTATGTCTAAACATCTATTTATCAGTTAATTAATGACTTTAATTTCCTCAATTTGAAAGAAGAAAATATTTTCTCCTTTGCCTTTTCTTCCACTTTTCTCTTCCTTTCCACCTCCCAGCAGCTGTTCTCTGTATTTGTACATATGTATGGACAAAGTGGATAATAATTGCAGTGTATTCTGTATCCATAATTAAATCTGTATAGATTTTCCTAAAAATTGATTCTAAAGATAGAAAGTTTGTGAGTCATCTTCCTGCTCTGATGTATGTATGGTTTGGAATATATTTCATCACCCTAATTGAAGACCATTGGATTTCTTTTTCAATTTGGATAGTGTCTTTATGCTTGTACTCTGAGTGTCTTCTATTGCTTTTTACTGTCCTGAAGTTTTACCTGGTTGTTATGTAGACCTGCTGAGCAGTTGTACAACTGAGACTTCCCTTTATTGCTCTCCTTGGTTAGAACTAGTGTCTACTGTTTTATGTTTACACTTTTTTTTTCTTCAGAGTAAAATCCTTAAATAAATTACTACAAAAAGATATGTGGGAGATAAATATTTTAATACTTTGCACACACCAGATGATATCTTTCTTTTATCTGAAGATTTATTAATGACGTGGATATGTTGCAGCGAATTGCAGCAAAGTCACAAGGAGAGGCTGGACACAGAGGCTTAAGGCAGGAAGCAGAGTTTATTGATGCAGGCACCGGCTTAGCAGACTCGTGTCCCAAAGGCTGAGCCCTGAATGTGGTGGGCTGGTTTCTTTTGTGGCACATTTCTTCTGGGTTTTACAGTAGGGTAGAGGGTAACCTTATATGGTAATGACTCTCTCAGGGTGGAAAATTCCATTACAGCAGTGTCTGGCAGGGCGGGGGTGCAGCTGGGCAAGTATGATAACAGGGCTGGGCGCAGCTGGGCAAGTATGGGAGCCTCAGATGGTCATAGATTTCTGGGCTAAAGTAACATTTTCTACATTTTTGAAGACATTGCTTCATTGTGTTCTACTTGTAGTATGTCAGATGGTAAATGAGTGCCAATGTGATTCATGTTGTTTAGAACATAACCTGTTTTCTCTCTCTTTTCATATGATTTTTTTTATAGAAAAACATTTTATTGAAACATATTGATTGTACATGTTTATGGTGCACAGAGTTGTATTTCAATACATCTATACAATGTGTGATGATCTATTCAGGGTAATCAGCATATTCATCATTGCAAAACTTAATCATTTCTTCGTAATGTTCACATTTGATCTCCTCTCTTCTGATCGTTAGATAACATGCAGTAAATCATTGTTAATTATAGACTCCTGGGTCTACTGTACACCTATAGAATTTATTTCTCCTATCTAGCTGTAATTTTGTGTCCATTAACAAGCCTCTTACTATCCCTCCTCTCCCTTCTCCTTCCCCACCCACCTCTAGTAACCACAGTTCTCTCCTTTTAGCAGTTCAACCGATTATTATTTATTATTGTTTTGTTTTGTTCTCTTTCTTAGCTTCCACATATGAGTGAGAAGATACAGTATTTCTCTTTCTGTGCCTGGCTTATTTCACTTGACATAATTTCCTCCAAGTTCATTCGTGTTTTGGCAAATGGCAGAATTTCTTTCTTTTTGATCTTATTCTTGATGCATTTAAGTTTCACATTGATATATCCAATTATGGGTCTGCTTCCATTTGTCCTGCTATTGCTTGACAGTCCTTTTCGATCTGAAAGCTTGTTTTCTTTTCATCTGGGGGAAACCTGCTTATTTTACTTTTTAAAAAAATGATATCATTTTCTCAATTTTCTGTTTTTTCTTTGGTTTGTTGCATCTTCCAGATTTACCAGCTCTAAGCTGAAAACTACCCAAATACCCGTCACTAATAGGATTAGTACCACACAGTGTACTACAGTGGAACTCAATAAATGCAACATTATGCATAAATTTCAGAAATATAACGTGAAGTGAAAGAAGGCAGGCAGGAAGGAAAGAACGCATACAGTATAATTCCAATTATATGAGATTAAATAAACAAACTAACCTATACTATTAAAAGTAAGAATATTGATTACCTTTGTGAGGAGAATAAGGACTCGAAGGAACAGAGATGTCTGTGGGTGTCGTGTTGCTCTGTTTCCCATATATGGGCACTAATTACACAGGTCTGTTCAGTTTGTGGTAATTCATCAAGCTGTATACTTTACCCTACTGGCACTTTTTTGTAACTATATTGTACTTGAATAATGAGTTTAAAAGGGTAGCAGCAAACTGGTAAAAGTTTGCAATGGACAAAATACTAATTCGTTAATAAAGAGAGCTCTTAAAGAAAAAGAAAACGATATACACCTTTTTAAAAAAACATATGAGGAGAATTTTAAAAAATCACGGACAAATATATACAAGTGACACATTTTAGAAAGGTCAAAACTCACTGGTAAATAAATAAATGCAAAGTAAAATAGTCTTAAGTTGGTAAGATTAAAATAAGGGTAATGCCCCATTCCATGCTGGTGGAGTTCTGGAAACACGAGCACTCTGGAATATTGCACAGGGGATTAATATCAGCAGCAACTTTATGGAAGATGAATTGGCTGTGACAGCAAAAAGCCAATAAAAGTGGATAGATACCCTCTGGCTTAACCTCTAGAAGTTTATCCTTAAGAATTAATTGTAGATGTTCATAAATATTTCACTATATCAATTATTTATCAAAGCCTGATTATCAGAGTTAAAAAAATTTTAATAACTCAGCCCAACAATGAGAGATGGGTAATCACTTTGTGTTAACATTTTAAAAATGTTGCTGTGGATGAATATTTCATTATGTTAAAAGATGTTAAGATTATATTATTAAGGAAAAATTTCCAAACCTATATAAACCTGTTTTTTGTTGTTGTTGATGTTTTAAAATATGAATTTTTTGTGTACTTTTTCCTCCCTGAAATGAAATGGAATAAAATGGAATCCCCCAAAATGTTACTTACGTCTCATAGATAGGTTATCAGTAATTTTAAATTTTCTTAATTTATTTAGTTTTCTGGACTTTCAATTGTTTCTATAATCAACAAAAAAAGTCATTATCATTAAAAGATGAAGGATTTTCTAAAAATATCAGTTTTTTGCTTTAAAAGATTCATACACCTTTTAGATTCATAGAACTTTTTCCTTTGCCTCTCTATGACAGTGCTTTGATCGTTTTCATTCACATACTCCTTGTTTCTGATGCTACAAAGCCAATCATTTAAATTTACATATGTTAGAGAATTGTTTTTATTCTATTCAAATTTAAATAGTTGTGTTTTTAGAAAGAGTAAGAAATGAGTAAAGAAAGAAAATCTTGAGTTATGTACAGAGAAAAAGTCAAATTATGAAATTCCAAGGCAGAAGCAATGAGCAGACAGGTTAATTTTGCATCTCTGCCATTTAAGGAGGAGCAATAAATATTCAGTTCCTGAGCTAGGTACTGAGACCAGATAAAACACTGACTAATTAGATGCAGGCTAAAGAAAAAGCAGGACTGAGACAAGCTTTGGGGCCTCTGATTTAATCAATGGTACAATTTGTCAAGTCCTAGCGGGAATGACATTCTTAACTGAAAGCTAAAGATTTAGTTATACAATCTTGGTAACTGTAGAAAGTGTGATACCAAAAGTTAAGTATTATAATTGGAAGTCTAATTTTCTTTAGACTTTTTGCAGCATATGCATTTCACTTAATTTTCCATTCATATGCAGTAAAACTACTAATGTAAAATAGTGGTGCTATTGCAGGGATGCTTTTAAAAGTATATTCTACAGGTACATAAAAACCAAGGTAGCCTCTTGGGAGAGGCAAGAGAGAAAGTGCAAGAAGTGGTATGAATAAAGACACTTCTTAGAAATTTCCATGTATTCCAAAATAGTAGTTGACAATGCTAAACTAAGTCAAGCAACTACATGTCATTTCCCCTGAATTGTCTTTTTTCCCCTCTATGTACAATAATTATGTAAATATAGTCTAATTTACTCCAACTTTTAAATAGTTAAACTTTTAATCTCAATCTACATTTGTACAGCAAGGTATGAATCTCAGTCTACATAATGTTTTACTTTCTGTGTCACTTAAATTAATTTTTGTTTTCATCTCCTCTTTTGTTAGCTGAAAGAAATTTAATCTTGGTCAGTTCAGGGTTCACCCACTCCTTAGCCTGGGATCCCACTAAGTTCCCAGGAGCTGACAGAGTGCCAGGTCACAGGAGGAGAGTGCATCTGTTCCTCAGTGTCTCCCTCTATCCAGATGGCAATGCTGGGATATCCTTATTCCCACTTGGTCTTTAGTCACTGGTCTCTGTAGGTAGCTGCTGTGCCATCCTTTGTCCCAAGCACTAGGCCTTGCCAAATTTTTTTTTTTTTTTTTGTCTACTTCCCTGCCATTCTTATAGTCTTTGAGCTTTAGTAAACTCTGGATCAGGTTAAGATTTTCATCACTTTGGTACTTATCCACAATGAACAGAATCATACTTCTCCTGGGTTATAGGAACCTCTGTTTCCTGTATCTTCGTATGTTTGCCTGTATGGATCAATCTGTATGGCCACCATACAGAGTTTTTGTGTATATTAAAAAATGGCACCCCGTCTGGAAAGACCAGCCCTGAGAGCAGAAATTCCCTTCTTTGGATGTGCTTCTAAAAGTGGGTGTAGTACATCTCAGACACAGATTGGTGAGATGGATTTCAATCTTATTATCCACCAAATTCCATGATTCAAAATACCTTTCTTTTTTTTCTAATGCCCAACATCTGCCTTTTCATACAATACACAGTTGTTTAGAATGCAATCGTTTAGGCAGCTATTTAGGCAACTGTCAAAATACCCAGTGGTACAATCATCAGACTTATATTTCTTAATTACATCCAAAAGGCAATTGTATATTTTTGTTAAATGCTTTGATAAAGTCAAAATGCATGATGTCTTTGTTATTACCCTGATCTACAAGTGTAATACTCTGTTTTTAAAAAAAGTCAGAATTTTATTTTATTTATTTGTATATTTTTTGTAACTTTGATTTCATGTTTTGGCTTTCACCTAAGACTTAATTGCTTTTTTTTTAATTAAAATGCATTGATTATACATATTTGTGGGGTATAGAGTTGAATATCAGTACATGTATACGGTGAGTGATGATCAAATCAAGGTTAGCATATTCATAATAATTTCTTTGTGATGAAGACATTTGATCTCTCGTCTAGCCTAGTGAGACTAGTGTTTTATGACTTTTAATAGTGACTCATCATTATTTCTTATAATCACTGATAGATTTCATAAGTGCTCACAAATAATTTATTAATAACCTTCTAAAATATTCTTAATTATAATATCATGCATAAAAATATAATATTGCTAGAAGCAAATATTCTCTCCTCATTGCTCTCCCTGAAAACAAACATTTTCCAGCTTCTTTGATGTGCAAGGTATTGTGATAGGTACTATCTAATATACATAAAAATCAATATAGCATTTCTGAGTGTGGGGGGGGTTCTAGGAATGGAGTTAGGGAAGGAAAATTATGTTTATTTGTGAAATTATAAAAGTATATTTATCTGTGAAAATTATGCATATATATTTATGGTTCTGTAATATTTTAGGCATATTTCATTATATTTATTTTTTCCACCAGACTCATGTGGTAGGTTTTATAATTTTTATTCTCATTTTATGGACGAGAAAATTCACTCCCTGTGAGGTCACACTACCAAAAGACATCGAGCTATAATTTCACACAAATGTATCTTGTTCCAAAATTAGTTCTATTTCTACTTATCAATAGTGTAAAAACTTCAGTGTAAATAATACTAATTTATTAAGAAACACATTCATGGGTCCTATCCCTAGAGAAACCGATGCAGTCTAAAGTAAGCACTAAGATCTATTTTTAACAAGCAATCCAAGTGATTTTGACGCAATAAGTCTGTAGATCATAGTTTGAGCAATTGCACTAAAAACATATGGTTTCAGAAAGCGGCAATCTTGTATGGGGCCACCAATGCATATACAATTCTGAAAGGGTAAACTGAGCTAATTCTACAATGCAGTTACAAAGCACTTTAGAGAACAAAGGAAAAGTTTGGTTGAAATGTGAATCTGGAAGACATTTAATCTGCATATTAAAAGTTGGCTTTGGTGTAACAGGAGGAAGTGATAGAAAGGATTATGAACATATGTACAGAGATAGTAACAGACAAATGAAGTTCGACATAGCTAGAGATTACAGTGCAGGCTAGGAGGTATAGAAGATGATTACTTTTGCAATTAGGTTGTGCTAAGGTTATGCAGCCAAAATTGCTCTATGAGGAAGAGTATAGTATTTTAGGTAATATGAACAATATATTTTTTTAAAGAATTTTAGAGATGTAGATCAGATCTATGCTTTAATGATACAAATAGAGGTGTTAGGAAGAATGAATAAAGCAGGGATCATAATCCACTTTAGAAGCTGTTGTTTTAGACTGAAGAATGCATAATAAATATCTGAGGGACTGGAAAATGAGTGGAATGAATGGGACGGATCTCAGAATGTCTTATGTTAAAATTAGCCAGATGTGTTGATCAACTCTAGTAGCTGATGAAAGAAGAAATACTTAAATATTTCTTTAACGGTAAGTAAATCAAGATGGCTGATGGTGGCACCAGAAACTCTGATGGTAAATATAGTTTTGAGTGGGGTATATGAGTTCAGGTTTTGATTTAATGTGTTTGAGCTACTTATTAGGGTATCACCGTAGAGCTAGCATTGGAGGTAGTTGGAAATATAAATGTGGAGTACAGGAAAAAGGCCAAAGCTGACATACACACTTGAGAGTATTCTGCATGATCAGTTAGTAAAACCATGAGAGTGGATGATATTATTACATTTGGTATATCAACTAAGATTTTTTTGTGTCCAGAATTGGGGAAAATGTACTTTTAAGAGGTAAGTAAATAAAAATGAACCAGTAAAGAAGATGGAATAGACTCCCTCAGAAAGGCATGAGAAAAAGCCAAAAGAATACAGTGCCACAAAATTATAGAGAAAAGAGAGGCAGTAGGGGGTAATAAATAGCCCTGAATGTTGTAGCGTGGTCAGGATGCATGAGGAGTAGAACTAGTTATCTGCTGTGGTTTGAATGCTTGTCCCCTCTGAAGCTCATGTTGGAACTTAATCTTTATTGCCAACAGTATTAAGAGGGTGGGAAATCTGACTATAGTATTTGGAAGGTGGGGCTTTTAAGAGTTGATTGGATCATGAGGGTTTTGCCTTCATGAATGGATTAATCTATTATGAATTAAATGTGTTATTATGGGAGGAGACTGGTGGCTATATAAGGAGAGAAAGTGAGCACATTAGCATGCCTTTGCTGTCCCCTGCCCCTGTCCCTGCAATGTGATACCCTGTGCTGCCTCAGGACTCTGCAGAGAGTTCCCACCAGGAAAGAGGTCCGCACCAGGTTTGCTCTCTTGATCTTGGGCTTCCCAGCCTCTAAAGCTGTAAGAAATAAATTTCTCTTATTTATAAATTACCCAGTTTCAGGTATTCTCTCATAAGCCACAGAAAACTAAAACATCATCTGGCTTGGCAATTAAGAAATTATTAAGCAACTTTGATAGGAAAAATTTCCGCATTGAGTCTGCAAGGGATCCTGATGTCAATGAGTTGGTGAGTCAGGGTTAAGTAAAGAAGTATAGGCTGCAAACCTAGACTACATCTTCAAGAATAGCAAGGTTGTAAAGAAAATAGAAATAAGAGATAATAGCTTGAGGAAAAACCAGGGTAAGAAATGAAGGTTTTTTTGTGTTTTTTTTTTTTTTAAATAACTGGGGAAATTTAGTATGTTTATAGACTGAGATAAAAATAATCATTCAAGAAACAGCTCTTAATGATTACTGTCTATTCCATTTTTCTAATCTTACTTAATTTACCCATATCACACGTGGAAGACTACAGAATTTCTACTTGGTCATTGTAACAATCTATGCTCATGGAAATAACTTAAGTGCCCCATTGCTAATCTAATTTCCCCATAATATCATATGTTGAGATTTAACTTTGGTTAAAGAACTCTGTAACTAAACTAAAAGTCACTCTAAATTTCAGCAGAAATTGTCACCTTTACAATTATTTTAAGGATAAATCAAATTACCACTTACATAAATTATGCAAATGTGCTGTGCAAAGTTTCTTCCCATAAGAACAAGAAATAAGTTGATATCTTCCTCACTCCTTATGTTTGCTTTCCATTTCCTCTCTTCTATAATCTGTGTGATATACTCACCCTACTTTCTCTGTCATCATTTAAATGAGTTGCAAGACACCACTCCATATTCCTCAATTTTAGCAGCTAGATTACATAAAAGCTCCACTCTTTGCTCTATCATAATTCAGGTGACTATTCACATTGATAACCTTTCCAACACCAGAGCCCCAAAGTTTTAAATCTTTACCCTATGACCATCATCTCCATTTCAGCTGCCCCCATATGCAGCAGCACCTTGGAGCACATCATTACCTTCCAGTGATTTATTTCCAAGATCTGATCACAGCATGAGTTTCTTCTAAACCTCCGATTCTTCAAAGCCTGACCTTTCCTGCACAATTCAATCCCTTCATCTAGTCCTATTCCCCCAGCTTCACTCCTGGCTTCACTCAATTCCTTACCAGCCTGACCATGGTCAACCATTAAGCCAGGTTCTCTCATAATCAGCCAAAAATTAATCTTTTGCTTTCTGTATGTTGTCAGTTCCTAATTCCATGTTAATATTATTATTTCCTTATCTCCATTTGAAATGATTAAGTATAGCAAGAGAACATTCACATTATTGCACCAACTGGTCTCATAACAAGCTTAAACAGTCACTGCAACTGAATAATAAATATTAATCTGGATTTTATTTATCTCAAATTAATTATCTCTTCAATATCTCTTTCTCTACTTACATGAAAAATGCAAACTCAAGTCAGTCTGTTACCTATGGCTGATATCTACAGGTTAATAGTTTCAATTATATATCCTGAAAGAAGTAAGGGATGTGAAATAATGAAACTAATTTTAATTCTACTCCCTGTATTTGCTGTGTGATTGGGACTTCATTTCCATTCTGAATTCTTTAGGAGCAGCAGAAACAGCTGGCTGCTTTAGCACCTGGCATGGTCTGTAATGAAGTGTTCAAGCTTCTCAGCACTCGGGTGAACATCCCAGCCTGAGGTCACCTTCACTGTATATCTCTAAGGTAAAGGCAATTTTAAAGCTTTTTTGATCCTGAAGATGTCCCAATTATCAGAAATTGCCAATTGAGGTGAAATTCAATTCTAATCCCCTTTGTATTTTAGTCTGTTATTATTATTAAGTGATTTTTTACTTCTGTAAAATTTCCCAATTAGTTTGGTTAATTGGGTCATCTCTGTGTTTCTGAATATCTGAGACCCAGCCACACTAACTTTTCTTCTTCATCTTCTCTCCCTCTTTTTGATTTTTAAAAATCTTATCTTGTTCTTACTGGCATGGAATTTCAAAGAAACAGGGTGGGGAATGAAAATTATTTTAAAAGCCCTAGTGAATTTCAGTTTTTAAATAAGAAACCTTAACTTACATTCACAGAGAGTTTATTCTATGGAAAAAATTTCTTAAATGAAAAAGAATATAATTCCATGAGGGCTGGGATTTTTGTCTTTTTGTTTGTAATAGATTTATCTTACCTGCCTAGAGCAGTCCATCACACATAGTACATTCTTAATAACTATTTGTTAAATAAATTAATCAATTTTAGGCAAAACAAAAGGCACCTAACACCAGAAAAAGTGACTTGCTGAATTGATAGCTCTATCATCTACAAATGTTTAATTTTCTTATCAAGCCTCTGAAAAGATGAAGTACATGTGAGTTTAAACCTGGAGATCTCCAATTCGGCTTTCTTTTGTTCATGTGTGTTCCTAAGTTTTACAGCTAGAATCCAACTTCTTTTCCTTACACTGTACAGGGTGTAGGTAGAGAGCAGTGGGGAATCTACCTTGGGATTTTCATTCTGACTTTGTTGCAAACTGGTCAAGCCAGTTTGGGCTTCTACAATTTTTAGTTCTTTTGGTAGATACCTTAATCCATTTGAGCCACTATAACAGAATACCATAGACTGGTGGCTTAGAAAACAAACATTTATTTCTCACCATTTTGAAAGCTGGAAGTCCAAGATCAGGGCATCGGCAGATCTGGTATCTAGTGAGGTCCCTCTTTCTGGTTTGTAAATGTCTGTTTTCTTGCTGTATTTTCAAAATGGTTGAGAGCAGAGAAAGGAAGTAAGCTCTGGTGTCTCTTCTTATGAGAACACTAATTCTATCATGAGGGCTCTGCCCTTATGATCTAATTGCCCCCCAAAGCCTCCACTTCTTAACACCATCACACTGGGAGTTAGAATTTGAACATATGAATTTGGGGCAGTGGGGCACAAACATTCTGTTTATAACAGTATATAAACATAACCACCAGAGCAGTTTGAGGTCAGTTAGGATTAGCTGTTCTGCATTGTTATGGATTATAGTAAAAGCACATCTCAAATTAAATCTCACCCACATCAACTAAGCATTTATTGGTAAGCAAGCACAAAAACAGTTTATAACCTGTTCTATAAGTCACAGCTCTTTGTTCTGCCAGGTATTCTAAAACCAACTTGCATGAAAAGTTCATTAGAAGCATAAGGCAAGATATAAAAGAGTTTTTCTCTCCTTATAGCTGGCATCAGGCAACCAAAATTCTTTGTGTTTATGGATGGGCAAAGACTTGTTTAGAAATTTAATCAAGGTCTCATTGGCTTTATTTATGTTCGTAGAGCAAGAATCTCTAAAATTGTTTTACGAATTTATATCTTAACACCCTTAATTTACCAGGGAAAGCTCATTTCTGACATTCAGCAGGCTAGTTAAAAGACCACTAAGTTTACCAATGAAAAAATGTTGTTAACATTTATAATGCTATGTTAGGTGTCAAATCAAGATACCAATAACACAACGACTGGTAGCAGTCTTCTCTAGAGTGCAGTGAATTTTCTGACATATGCTGATAGGCCATGTTTGGAATGAATTCTTTTTTAAAAAATATCTTTTACTTTCAGATAATTTTAGACTTCAGAAAAATTGAGAAAAGAGTATTAAAAAATCCCTGTATGCTCTTCATCCAGATTATCCAGATGTTAACATCTTACAACATATACCTTATCATTCCTTATCTATATACATATGCATATTTTTCTGAACCTTGGTATCATGATTCCCCTTTACCTAAGTTCTTCAAATTTGGCCAATTTTTCCACTAATGAATTTTATAGCAAAATTAAAAAATGTTCTTACAACATTTATTGTAATATTTCTTTAGTATTCCTTCATCTGGATTATTTCTTGGTCTTTCTCTGTCCTTCATGATCTTATCATTTTTGAAGAGTATGGGCTCTTGATTTTGCAGAATGCCTCTCAGTTTGTGTTTGAATGATTTTTTCTCATGATTAAGTTTAACTTATGTATTTTTGGCACAAATACCACAAGAAGTGATATTGTGTCTTTTTCAGTACATCATATCAGGAGGTACATGACTGAATCAGTGATTACTGAGAGGTTTGCCAAATGTTGATTTTCTAATCCTTCATTCTTCTCTACTATAATAAAAAGTGTTCTGTTATCCTCACTGATATTATTTTTTTCTGTATTCATGTAGATGAATATGGGTTTATGGCCGTTATTTTATTCTATGAGTTACAATCTGTTACTACCACTACTTATTTTGTTGTTCAAATTTTTGGACTGTGTATTCTTGATTAGAATGCTATCTGTTACTCAGATAACTACATCTGATTAAAATGCCAGCTTCTCCTGGGTCATAGTTTAATCCCACATACCCCAATATAACATCACACTGTCTATGTTGAAGTATTTTCAAGTGAATTACAGATGCTGTAACTAACAAAAATTTCCATTCCAGCAGGGAATAAATTAAGGTTGAAATGTGGGCCTCCAAGTCAAAACCATAAACTTTCAAAACCATAACCTTTTCTAAGCGTTCTGAAAATACTCTGAAGCATGAATATTAGGTCCCAAATGAATTCTAATAAAGCTTATCATTTGGTTTATATCACTTATTGAGGCACACAATTTCTTTTATCACTTTGAAAAATAAGTATTCAAATGTATATGTTTCTTCCTTTTTTCTTTGGGAAAAAAAACTTTTTAGTTTGAATCAGTCTAGAATTAGAAACACCAAAATACTCTTTCAAGTTAGTCTTTTGCTTGTTTTACTTCTGGTGATTTATGGAAAGTACTGGGACTTGAAGTTTTCTGCTGTTGTTCCTAAGTTAGGTATTCAAACCATGAAGAATATCCCAGATGTTAAGTCAAAATGATCTTGGGGAAATTAAAATCTATCAGGTCCATATAGAATATGGACAAAGTGTAGATGGTTGCTCATTTCTTTCCTTTGGTAATCAGCTCATTGTGCATCCAAACTTTACAGTTGTAAAAATGTTTGTATTTATCAAACCTTATTATTTCTTTTGTTATTAATTACTTCATAAATCTTGTTCTAATAAATAAATTTTATAGACAAGGTTGAACTCAACATATGGAGAAAAACAAAAGCCAGTACTAATCTTATATTTTTGGACTTCAGAAGTAATTCATATGAGAATAAGTTAGGTTTTAAATTCAAGGAAGGTAGAGCATTTCTAAGTCAGTCAAAAATGCTTTAGAGTACCCTCAAACACGGCAATCTTAATTCTATCAATTTCAACACTTTCAGTGGGCTATTAATTGCTTTTTAGAGAAAAAGTGAAAATGGAGAGAAAAGAATTATGGCAGTGTATAATTTCTTATAATGCCTTACAGCTTCAGTCTATTTATTTTCACAGTTTCATTTGATTCTAACAACAATTCTATGAATGAACTGTCATTATTCCTGTTTTTCAAGTGAGGAAATTTAATTTCCAAGCTAGCTTGCACGGTTATTTAAATGAGTTCACTGTATTGGAAATGGTATTCAAACTTAGGTGATTTTACTTCAAATTCCACCTAATCATGCTTTGCTTTATGAAAATGTAAAATGTGATGAAAAGAACACTCAGAAAATGTGAGTTATAGTGCTGGCTCTACTGTGTTTTATGGGTGACTTTGAAGAAGTCATTTCTTCCCACCGCAGTTTTCTCTGAGGTCTCCCCTGGCTCTGAGTTAGTCCTCTGGACAATCATTTAGCACATCTTCACTGACTGCCAGTTCCAAACCCGGCACTGTCCTAGACACCGGACATACAGGGTGAATAGTACCACTGTCCTCATAGAGCTCATGTTAAAGTGGGGAAATACAGGTAATAATAAGCACATATATAGATGGAAATTTTATAAACATTTACTTAAAAGGAAAAAATTCTCAAACTTATAGCTGGTGAAGAGAATCTGAAGAGCACACAGGAATTGATATTTAATGCTATATACCACATATAGGTATAATCAGCTATGTGTCAATAAAAAAAAATCACTGTTAAAATAATTTGAAGAATCATTGCAGAAATTATTTTTTAATTATATATTTGTTTTTTTAATTGACATAAATGTGTGTATATTTACAACATGATGTTTTGAAATACGTACACATGATGAAATGTTTAAATTGAGCTAATTAACATATGCATTACCTCATGTACTTATTATTTTTTTGTGGTGAGAGCACTTAAAATCTACTCCCTTATCAATTTTCAAGTATACAATACATTGTTATTAACTATAGTCACCACGTTGTACAATAGATCTCTTGAAGTTATTCCTCTTGTCTAGCTGGAATTTTGTGTTCTTTGACCAACATCTCCCCACACCTCTCCACTAACCCCAAACCCCAGGTCTCTGGTAACCACTATTTTAGTCTTTGCTTTTGAGTTTGGCTTTTTAAAAAATCTATATACCAGTATAAGTGAGATCATGAGGTATTTTGCTTTTGGTGCTTGGCTTATCTCAATTAACACAATGTCCTCCAGGCTCATCCATATTGTCACAAATGACAGGATTTCCTTACAGAAATTATTGATATACATATTGCTGTACAAAGTAGGACTTTTCTATCAATCTTAACAGCTCATTTATTTTAGTATCATTGATTTAACCTTGGTGATTCAGGTTCTGAGCTTTACTTCAATGATTATATAGATGTACATAATCTTATTGTCTCTATATTTTCAGTAATGTATTTGTTTAAAGATGCTGAGCTCTTTCTTTTTCTTTGGGCATTATTATTGCTGAGTTTATGTGATGTACACCTGCATTTTGAAAAAGCTAATTTTAGTGGGATATAGTTCCAATTCACCCATTTAAAGTACAGATTCAGTGGATCTTTTAGCAAGTTCACAGAGTTGTCCAACTATCACCACAACTAATTTTAGAACATTTTTTAATGCAAAAAGAAATACCATACCCATTACTGATCACTTCCTATTTCCCTCAACCTTTCCTCACTCCCTCTCCCCTTGTGTTCTCCTACTACAATGGAATTAGATTAGAAACAAAGAGCTTAAACATTTTTGAGATATGCTCAAATATAGAAACTAAATCAAACAGTTATAAATTACCTTTGGATCAGAGGAAAACTCAAAAGGAAAGTTAAAATGCAAATACAACAAATCAAAATTTGTGGAATGTTCCTCATAAAACAATGTTTATGAAGAAATTAATAGCACTAAACACCTATATTAAAAAAGAAAATATTCTCAAATTAATAGCCTTAGTTTCCATCCTAAGAAACTAGGAAAAAAGAGCAAATTAAATCCAAAGTAAGTAGAAGAAAGGATATAATAAAGATCAGATAAGAAAATCATGAAAACATAGAAAAAAATTAATGATATCAAAAGTTGGTTCTTTAAGAAAATCAATCAAATTGATAAACTACCTTCATATTGATCAAAAGAGAGATGATACAATTACCAATATCAGGAAAGAGAGAGGTTATATCTTTACTACAGATTCTACAGATGTGAAAAGGATGATAAAGAAATATTTTGAACAAGTCTTTATCAAAAAATTTGGCAATTCAGCTGAAATGAACAAGTTACTTGAAAACACTAACTTCCGTAGCTCACCTACGAAGAAAAGCATAATGTGAATAGTCCTGTATCAATTAAAGAAATTAAATTTGTAGTTCAAAACCTCCTCCAAAAGAAAATGTCAGGCCCAGATGGCTTCACTACTGAATTTTGCCAAACTTTTATGGAAGAAATAATACCAAATCTACCCAAGTTATTCCAGAAAATAATAAATTATAGGATGTTTTCCAACTTATTTTGTAAGGCCAGAATTACCCAGATACCACAATATGAGAAAGACATTACAAGACAAGAAAAATGCAGATCAATAGCCCTGATTAACATGGATGAAAAAATTCAAAGCAAAATTTTAACAAATTGAATCCAGCAATATACAAAGTGGTCATTTGATTAAGACAATCATGTTTTTTTCCTTTTTTCAGTTTGTTAATATGGTTAATTTCACTGATTGTTATTGAATGTTAGCCAATCTTGCACTACAGGGACAAAACTCACCATGTTAGCAAACTGAAAAAAAGAAAAAACATATTATCATTTTATTCTAACATCCATTTTTGATATGAACTCAGTAACATAAGAATAGAAAGGAACATGCCTACCATGTTAAATAGCATCTATGAAAAACCTACAGTTAACACTGTATTTAATGGGGAACAACTAAATGCTTCCTACTGGTGATCAGGAACAAATTGGATGCCCGCTCTCACTACTTCTGTTTAACATTTAATTAGAGTATTAAGATCAATACAATAAGGAAAGAAAAATGAATAAATGGCATTGAGATTGGAGAAAAGTAAAACTATTGTTTTTGCAAACGATGTGATTGTCTATGCAGAAAAGTCTGATGGAATCTACAAAAAAGCCACTTGAACTAATAAGTAAGTTTAACCAATTTGCAAAATATAAGATCAATATTTAAAAAAATGCATTTCTATATAGCAGCAATGGACAATCAGAAATTAAAATAAAGACTGTAATGTATGATAGCATCATATTATAGTATACTTAGTGATAAAGATGACAAAGCATGTGAAGTATATGTACGCTGAAAATTGCAAAACATTGTTGAAAGAAATTAAAGACCTAAATAGAGATATACCATATCCATGGATGTAAGGCTCGATGATATTAGGATGTGAATTTCTTCCAAGTTGATTTATAAATTCAATTTAATTCCAATCAAAATAACTATAGGCTATTTTTTTAATAGAAATTGAAAAAATGATTTTAAAATCACCTAGAAATGCAAAGGACCTAGAGCAACCAAAACAATTTTGAAAAAGAAGAAGAAAGTTGGGAAACTAACACTATCCAATTTCAAAACCTATTAAAAAGCTGCAGTAATCAAGACAGTATGGTTTTGGTGTCATTATAGAGAAATAGATCAATGGAACAACAATAGACCTTCATATGTGACAACTGATTTATGTCATAGCTTCAAAGGCAATTAGAGGAAAATAGTCTTTTCAAAAAATTGGTGCTGGAACAATTTAGATCCATTTGGAAAAAAGGACTTTAATCCTTTGCATTCAACATATTTAACTCAAAATGGATGGTAGGCCTAAATATAAGTAAATATAAGAAAACCTTTGTAATCTTGGGTGAGGCATAGATTTTTTTTTTTACATATGACATTAAATGTGTGACTCATAAGAGAACAAATTAATAAACAGTATTTTATCAAAATTAAAATTGTCTGCTTCTTGACAAAAACTGTTAGAGAATGAAAAGACAAATTAGAGATTGGAAGAATATTTGAAAATCATATCTGATAAAGGATTTGTATCCAGAATATAGAAAGAACTTTAAAAAGTCGATAACAAAATAAAAACAAATTTAAAAAAATGGGTAAAATATTTAAACAGAAACTTCATCAAAGAAGATAGACAGATACAAATAAAGACACAAAAAGATATCAGACATCACTAGTCAATAGGGAAAGGCAAAACGAAACTACAAGGAGATGCCACTGACATCTATTATAATGGCTAAAATTAACTTGACTTTTATAGGCTTGACTATACTAAGTGTTGATGAGGTGTGGAGGAACTGGAACTGGGGCTCTCTTGCACTGGCGTCACCACTTTAGAAAACCAGTCTGGCAGTTTCTTAAAGAGGTTAACCTATGCTCACCATATGTATTAGTCTGTTTCTATTGCTTATAACAAAATACTACAGAACTGGGTGATTTATAAAGAAAACAGAATTTATTGCTTACTGTTTCAGAGGTTTGGAAATCCAAAATCCAGGGAACATGTCTGGTGAAGGCCTTGGTGGTGGCGACAGTGATGGCAGAGTATCACATTGCAAAGAATGGTGGAGCAGAGACAGCAGAGAGAACAAGAAAGACAGACTCTCCTCTTCTTCTAAAGCCCTCAGAGTCACACCCCAACCACCATTTTTATTTTTTTATTTTTTTATTTTTAGAATGTCCTTTCCGTTTACTTGTAACAACTTCAAAAAAGTATAGTTGTTATATCTTCTTCCCCGCCCCCCCCCCCCGGGTTTTTTTTGTGTGTGTTTGTGGGTGAATTAATTTGTTTGTTTTTTTAGCTCCCTCCGATGAGTGAGAACATGTGGTATTTCTTTTTCTCTGCCTGACTCGTTTCACTCAATATTATTCTCTCAAGGTCCATCCATGTTGTTGCAAATGGCAGTATTTCATTCGTTTTTATAGCTGAGTAGTATTCCATTGTGTAGATATACCACATTTTCCGTATCCACTCATCCGATGATGGACATTTGGGCTGATTCCAACTCTTGGCTATTGTAAAGAGTGCTGCAATGAACATTGGGGAACAGGTATACCTTCAACTTGATGATTTCCATTCCTTTGAGTACATTCCCAGTAGTGGGATAGCTGGATCATATGGTAAATCTATCTTCAGCTGTTTGAGGAACCTCCAAACCATTTTCCATAGGGGTTGCACCATTTTGCATTCCCACCAACAATGTATGAGAGTTCCTTTTTCTCCGCAACCACGCCAGCATTTATCTTTCAGCGTCTTTTGGATTTTGGCCATCCTAACTGGGGTGAGATGGTATCTCAGTGTGGTTTTGATTTGCATTTCCCGGATGCTTCAATCTCCTTTATTGTTGTTGGCCTATTCAGGTTTTCTATATCTTTTTGGTTTAATTTTGGAAGCTTGTGTGAGTCCAGGAATTTATCCATTTCCTCCAGGTTTTCGAACTTGTTGGTGTATAGCTGTTTATAGTAGTCTCGGATGATTCCTTGTATTTCATTTGGGTCAGTTGTAATATCACCTTTTTCATTTCTAATTTTTGTTATTTGAATCTTCTCTCTTCTTTTTTTTGTTAGCCATGCAAGTGGTTTGTCGATTTTGTTTATCTTTTCAAAAAACCAACTTTTTGATTTGTTGATCTTTTGTATTGTTTTTTGGGTTTCAATTTCGTTAAGTTCTGCTCTGATCTTGATGATTTCTTTCCTTCTGCTAACTTTAGGTTTGGATTGTTCTTGTTTTTCTAGTTCTTTAAGGTGCATTATTAGATTGTTCACTTGCCAGCCTTCCATTTTTCTGAGGTAGGCGTTTAATGCAATAAATTTCCCCCTTAGTACTGCTTTTGCTGTATCCCACAAGTTTTGGTATGATGTATCATTATTTTCATTAGTTTCAATAAATTTTTTTATTTCCTGTTTGATTTCTTCTTGGACCCATGTGTCGTTAAGTAGAATGTTGTTTAATTTCCATGTGTTTGTATACTTTTCAGGGTTTTGTTTATTATTGATTTCTAGTTTTAATCCATTGTGGTCTGAGAAAATACATGGGATAATTCCAATTTTTTTGAATTTGTTGAGACTTGATTTGTGTCCTAGTATATGATCTATCCTGGAGAATGATCCATGTGCTGATGAGAAGAATGAATATTCTGAGGTTGTTGGATGGAATGTTCTGTAGATACCAATCACCATTTTTAATTCATTCACTATGGCCTGGTCCTACAATCTAATCACCCCTTCAAGGCTCCACCTTTCAATTACCGTAATAGGATTTCCCACCGTCTTAACAGTCACTGTGGGGGCCAATTTTCTAATACATAAAACTTGGAGGACACAATTCAAGCTTCAATGAGTTTTGGGGGGACATAATTCAATCCACTACACCATATGACCTAAGCCATCCACTCCTAAGTAATTACCCAGTAGAAATATAAGGCTATAATCCTACAAAGACTTGTAATAGAATGTTTATAGTAGCTTTTTTAATATAATAGTCCCATACTGACCCATATGTCCATCGATACGTGAATTAATGTACAACTGCGTTACACTCCATGTAATGAGATTCTATACAGCAATAAAAAACAATAAGCTATTAAAAATGAAAAATGCTGCAACCTGAGTGAAATAAAAATAATTATACTGAATGAAAGAAGCTAGACAAAAAAAGAGTTCATATATATGATTTCATTTATACAAAATACTAGAAAATGTCCACTAATCAGTAGTGACATAAAGATCACTGGTTGATTGTGGAGGGATATAGGGGAAATGGGGGCATGTGAGATTATGAAGGGGCATAAGAAAACTTTGGGGGTTGATGGATATTACATCGATTGTGGTGGTGGTTTCACAGATATTTGCATGAACAAATTGATCAAAATATGTGCAATTTATTCTGTTTCAATTATACATCAACAAAACTGTTTTTAAAAAAGGAAAGAAAATTCATTGAGTGTCTTTCAGTCTCTACACCTCTAGTTTGAAATATGTAACATTTCAAAAACTGGATTTCATTTCACGTAAATTTAGGTTGCTTAATGCCTCATTACCTGAACCTATAAAGCTACTAAATGTTATTTCAGGATAGATTTCAAAAGCTGAAAGAATAATTTAGTCAATCCGTTTTACTAAAAGTCTTGGCTTACTTCTTGGAAATATAACTAAATGATTACTAAAAATGAAAAGACTTAGAGGGGCCATTTAAAAAATTTAAATATACGTTTGATGAAATTCCATACTTATGTGCCCATTTACTTTATAAGTGAAAAAAGCACGTACTGAGTATCTGGCAATATTACTGTGCAAAGTTTGTCTCTTCAAAACAGACCTTTACAAAATAATAAAAATAGATTGAGAGTGTTAGAATATTAATATTAAGTAAAAACCAAAAGATAATTATTATTATTATTTTTTCCTTTTTGTCTTTTTTTTCGTGTCCGGCAACGGACCGCAACCCTCAGTGTCGCGCCTGTACCGGACCGGGACCAGCAACGGGATTGCAACCCTCGGTGTCGCGCCCACACCTCGCTCAGCCAGTGAGTGGGAACCAGTCTGTATGTGGGATCCGAACCCTCGGCGGGAGCGCCACTGAGCTCCCAAACGGCGCACTGTAGCAGTGTGCCACCGGGCCGGCCCCAAAGATAATTATTTTTGTTTGCCACATTAACTGCTAACATTTCCTAACTTAATTCACAGGCAGAAGTACACATTTGAAATGAAGTCACTCTTGAGGCTAGAAAATAAATATTCTTTAATTCCATGCCAGTATCTTTATATGATATCACCTGGTTTGAGATTCTAAGATTTTTAAACTGGGTAGTCAAATACTGTCTGGACAGGGGTCTGTGTCATGCCAGATAGCTTTACCTCTCCTCTCCCAGCATTAGTAACTTCAAATCTTATTTTTCTAAGTAAAAAATTTAGCAAGAGCCCAGCACTTTGTTAATTGTCAAGTATATATATCTTAAGTCTCTTAAAAGATAGATTCCTATGTTCTGGCTAAGTTTCGTTGCATGGAAGCAACTCAGTCTGCAATGATATCTCTTCTATTTATTTTACTTTGTTTTTCTCATTTTGGATGAGAGTATCAAACATTAGCAAACATATGAGGCATTTGCACCTACTCACATTCCTGTTCACCTCTTTGATGCCCTATGTAACTAATACAGAGTACAAAAAAGGGCACAAATCAGATGAGCATTTGTTAAGTAGAGCTATCTCAGCAATCTATCAGATATAATTAGTGATATTGTTTTAATAATGAAATGCAGTCCGTTTCAATATATCAAAATGGGTATGTATGGTTGCTGAGTAACAAGGTAGGAAAATCTACAGCAAATATTCTTAACTCAGGGTGTGAGGAGTTTGGTGTACAGTCTTAGCCTAGTCACTTTCTCAGCTTCTGGCTAGGTTATTCTTTGGATGACAATTGCAGCTAGTCCAAAAGATTATTTTGTATACTTAAGATACTGGCTTCCAGTTCAGGAATGGGATGCCATAGAAATATTTTTTCCCTTTCTCCCTTCCAAATACAAATAAACACCCTGGAGATCTTTCAACAGACAATGATAAAAGGACTCTGAAAGCTTGAAGAAAGAATGTGGATTTCCTAGGGACTTCATGAATTAAGGAATGACAACTTAGTAATCTCTCTGGACTTTCTATTTATCTCTCATGTACCACTGGATTAGGTGCCTGAGAAGGTGGCAACCTGTAACCATCAAGCATAGACAAAACAAAAACAACAAAAAACACAAAACTGCGTGCATGCACACAAATAAAAAAGGAGAAAAAAAAAACCCAAAACCAAAATCTGCAAGAAAGCCTGTTCTTTCTGGCCAAAAGACTGAGAGAGAGGAAGTCCAACAGAGATCCAGTGCAAAGTCACAATCACAGCTTCACAAACTATACTGCAGGGCAGTCCAATCCTCTGATAGAAGAGCAATAAAGGTCTAGGCCGTCCCAGTCCCTGTTCCACAACTGGGGCATCAGTGAGTGTTCCACTCTGGTGGCAGTGGTGGTGATGAAGGCCTTTGTCTCCCTGTTCTCCATCCACTGGCATACAGAGACCCAAATTTAGAGTCTTTTGCACCCATTTTACAAGGTTGCCCAGCAACAACAGGGGAACCAAGGCTATGCCTTCACCCCCTGCAAATGGTACCAGTAGGGATTGAGTGGGAACCCCAGCAGTGCCCAGGAAAAGAAAGCTGACCAGAATAGCATCATAGGGGCTCAGAAAACTGAACTGTCATTGGAACTAAATCCCCCCCGAATAGACAAGAACCTACATACTAATTTACAATAGAAGCAAAACTTTCCTGATATAATAACCCAAATATCTAGGATACAATAGAAAATCTCTTGTTATACCAATAACTAGGAAAACAACAATTTTATGGGAAAAAACAATCGACAACAATACTGAGATGAGCCACATGTTGAAATTACCTCAGGAGGATTATAAAGGTCATAAAAATGCTCAACTATCAATTACAAAAACTATGGATACAAATGAAAAACAGGAAATCTCAGCAATCAGTTATTTTTAAAAGCCAAATGTAAATTATAGAATTAAAAAATACAATAATCAAAATAAAAATCTTGCTATATGAATTCAATATTGGAATGGGATTTGAACACAGATCAATAAAATTTACTCAATTGAACAATAGAGATAAAAGAATGAAAAAAAAATAACGACAGCCTCAGGAATCTGTGTGATGATAACAAAAGCTATAATATTTATATCAGTAGAACCCCAGAAGAGAAAAGGGAAGGTATGGGAATGAAAGGACGCTCAAACAAATAATGGTTGGAACTTCCAAATGTGGTAAAAGACAAAAATATACAGATAAACTTACATAAGCCTTGCTTTAAGACCCTCAAAATACTTAAATTAAGGTAAACATAAATAATCACCAAGATACAGCATTTAAACTTCTGAAAGCTAAATATAAATTTAAAAAGATTAAAAATAGCCAGAGAGAAATGATATATTACACACACATGAAAGAAGCTTTCTCTTCTGAAACCACGCAGGCCTGAGAAAGTGAAAGAGTTTTCAAGTGCTGAAAGAAAAGAACTGTCAACTTTGAATCCTGTCTGCCAAAACAGTACTTTTAAGAAAGAAGGTGGAGTAAAGACATTCTCCAATGAAGGAAAACTGAAAGATTTATTGTTAGCAAATCTGCTCTTCAAGAATGGCTAAAGGAATCTCTCCAAACACAAAGACAATAATAACAGAAGGCTAGAAACTTTAGAAAGGAAAGAAAGTGGAATGGGTAAAAATAGAAGTAAACAAAATATACTACCTTTCACTTTATGAATTTTTAAAATCATATTTCATGAATGAAGGAAAAGTTAAAACACTATCTGATATGATTCTCACTCTATGTAGAGAAAATGCTTAAGAAAATAATATTTAAAATTGTGTAGGGTAAAGGAACCCTAAATGTAAGTAAAATTTCTTTACTCTAAGTGGTAAAACATCAACACCAGTAGACTAAGTTATGTATATGTATGGTAATATTTAGAGCAACAATTAAGAAAACTGGACAAAGTGATATACTTAAAAATAAACAGATCGTAATGGAACTCTAAAAATTGTTCCAGTCATTCACAAGAAGAAAGAAAAAAGAAACAGAAGAATCAAAGACAAAGATTGACAGAATGGATAAATAGAAATGACTCAATTATATGCTGTGTACATGAAATTCACTTCAAACATAATGTCATTGATGGTTGAAAGTGAAACAATGAAAAATGATGTATCATGCAAACATTAATTTTGAAAAAGCAGGAGTGACTACATTAATATCAGATAAAGTAGACTTCAGAGCCAAAAATATTACATGGACAAAGAGGGACGGTACATAATGGTTATCTTCTTTACCGAGAAGGTATGGCATTCCTGAACTTGTATGTACCAAACTACAGAACTTCAAAATACCCAAAGCAAAAATTGATAGAGCAGAAAGGAGAAACTGAGAAGTTCACAATTACAGTGGCAGAACCAAGAGAACTACTAGACAGCAAATCAGCAAGGTTACAGAAGAACTGAACAACACCATTAACGAACAAGGTATCATCAACATTTAGAGAACACTCTGAACAACGGAAGCAGAATGCATCTTCTTATCAAGTGTGCATGAAACATTCACCATGAAAAAGCACATCCTGGCTCATAAAACAAACAACAGATTTAAAAGAACTGAAATGATGCAGAATAAGTTCTCTGACATAATGGAATCAAAGAAGAAATCCATAACAAAAGACAACAGAAAAATCTCCACATACATAGAAAGTAAACAATGCACTTAAAAATAAGCTATGGGTTGAAGAGAAAATATAAAATGAAGTAAAAAATACATTTAAAAGAAGAAAATTAATACACAGCATATCAAAATTAGGAGGATGCAGCTACAACAGTGCTGAAAGGAAAACTTATAACACTAAATGCTTATATTAAAAAAGTGGAAAATGGAAAGACTTTAAATTAATTTGATAAGTTCCTCCTTTAAGGAACTAGAAAAAGAAAAGAAAAAGAAATAAAACAAGAAGGAAGAACATTAAAAGGATAATAACAGAAGTAAATAATGTTGAAAATAAAAATAAACAGAGAAATTAAATAAAATTAAAAGTTGGTTCTTAAAAAAAAAAAAACAGTTGACAAACTTCTACCAAGATTGACAAAGATAAAATATTGATTTTAAATATTCATCTTCATTTATTTTTATCCTGAATGTGCACACAAGGAGTTCTGCATCAGAAACAGATTTCTTAAGTAAATATAGTGCAGCAAATGATAAGCCCTTTGGCACTTTGGAGCTTAACACTGGAATCTAGTCCAGGACAATAACCATTGACCCTATCCAGAAAATAAGAAGTTTTACTATCCTTACTGATCACTGTAATTGACAAGGAAAAATGATACATATATTGCTCTTATGATATGCAAAATACATCATGTGGCTAAGACTTTATGCAGGAACATCGAGAAATCCAGGGAAATTTTATTTCCCCACATAAAATGGTTGAAGTCACAAATAGTCAATGTAGGAATGAAACGGGATAGCAGAGCAGATTCTGCAGCTGCTGAAAGGATAATAAGGAAACATTTCAAATAACTTTATGCTCATAAATTTGACAACTTAGAAGAAATAAACCAATTCCTTGAAACCACAAACCACAAAACTTAGCCAAGATGAAACTGATAATCTGAATAGTCCTGTAACTGTTAAGGAAATTGAATTTATCATTTAAAAGAAATATCCAGGCCCAAGTGGTTTCAATGGAGAATTTCACCAAACATTCAAAGAAAAATTAATAAAAATATTGTGCAATATTTTCCAGAAAGTGGAAGTGAAAGGAACACTTTCTAACTTCCAATTTTATAAGGCCAGTATTACTCTGATAACAAACGGCAGCACACACACAAGCACCTGTGCATGCATGCGCGCGCGCGCGTGTGCACGCACGCACACACACACATACACACGGCAAAGAGAACTACAGACCCGTATCACTCTTAAACATAGATGCAAAGATCCTCAGTAAAATTTTATCAATAGAGATGACATCATGGGGAATGGCAGAGTAAAATTTCTCTCTAGAAAATCCTCTCCTTCATAAAAGCAATAGAACACTAGCAAAAATGGTCAAAATCAGCTTTTCAGGATTCAGGAGATTAACAAGGCTTGTAACCATCTGTGGAAAATTTATCTTTAAAACTGAAAAAATCTTGGTATGAGATTTTGTGGCATTTTATTTTGCCCTATTTACACTCTCTCCCCTTCATCCCAAGTTCTGTGATAGTTTTGAAAACCAAAAGTCTGCAATCACAGTGAAAACCATCTGCCTGGTAGCCAACAAAGGTCTCAAAAAAGCAGCTGGAGGTCTTTCTACTTTCTTTTTTTCCCCAGAAACTTGTCATTTGACCTGTCTTGCAGCTCCTACCTGCAAGACTTGTCTTTCTCAAAGCTCCACCAGTGTGAGCAGGCTTTTCCCCGAGGAGCATTTGTCTAAAACAATCAGCAAGAATTATTGAACCTCACAGTTTACTGAGGTGGCAATAAGAGTTGGGGTAAACAACAAACTAACCAAACAACATAAAAGAAAAAGCTGAGGAATGAGATTTCCAGAGGGGACTTTGAGAAGTTTTGACATGTTCTTGGGAATACAGAAAGCCACACATGTATAGGGCTCTGCACATGCTCAGGAAAGACCTGAGGAGTCCCTAATCGCTCACCTTTGGATGATCTTGAGGCTCTGTAGGAAGCAAAGGTTAAGTCAGGGGAGTAAACTGCCTACCTGAACTATTGTAGGAATGCCCCATCGTGTAAACAGAGCCCCTTGACAGGACTGGGAGACTTGTTAGTTCCATACATTTAAGGAAATCTCTGTCTTGTAAGTATCTGACCACTAAACTAACTAAGCAGAGACTTCAGTGGTCACACACGACAAAGAATACATATTTTACAAAATTAGTTCAGAAAAGTCACTAAACAAACAAACAAACAGCAACAACAAAAACTAGGGAGAGAGAAGAAACTGATTACTGGGTTTGTCATAATATTATCTAAAATGTCCAATTTTTAACCAAAAAAAAAAAAAATTACAAGACACTCAAAGAAATAAGGTAATTTGTCAAATACACAGGAAAAACAAGTGGCTAATAGAATCTGTATCCAGGGAAGCTGAAATATTCAACTTACTAGACAAAGACTTTAAATCAGCTATCAAAGAGCTAAAGGGAAGTATGAGAACAATGTCTTCCTAAATAGAGAATATCAATGAAGAGGTAATATTAAAAAAAAAAAAATTATGGAGTTGGAAAGTCTCATAACCGAAATGAAAAAATTATTACAGTGGCTTAACAGCAGATTTGAACAGGCAGAAGAAAAATTCTGTATACTGGAAGATAAGGGAATCAAGACTATCCACTTTGATGCACAGAAAAATTTAAAAAATTATTTTTAAATGAACAGAGACCCAGAGACCTGTGGAACACAATCGAGCATAACAAAATAAACATAGTGGGTGTCCAAAAGGAGAAGTTAGAAAGGGGCAGAAAGAATATTTGAATATTATGGTTGATGACTGTGCAGATTTGATGAACATTAATCTGCACATACAAGAAGATTCATGAGCTCCGAGTAAAAATAAACTCAAAATGATCCACACCTAGACACATCATAATTATACTATTGAAAGCTAAAAACAAGCAGCAAAAGAGAAGCAACTTATCACATAATGTATTAGTCCATTTGTGTTGCCTGAAACTGAGTAATTTATAAAGAACAGAGGTTTATTTGGCCTATGATTCCGGGACAGCTGCATCTGGCACAGGCCTCAGGCTGATTCTTCTCACACCAGAAAGCGACAGGTAGCTGGTGGGTACAAGCAAAACACATGGCGAGAGGAAGCAAGAGACAGAGAGAGGGGAGGTGCCAGGGTCTTTTAAACAACCAGTTCTTGTGGGAACTAATAGAGTGAGAACTCACTTATTAATCGCCCCACCTAGGGAGAGCATTAATCCATTCATGAAGGATCTGCCCCCATGCCTCAAACAGCTTCCAGCACTGCCACATTGATGATCAGATTTCCACATGAGTTTTGGTGGGGACAACACATCCAAACTCTATCAACATATAAAAACTCAGTCAGATCATAAGCAATTTTATAATCAGAAACTGTGGAGACCAGAAGGCAGTGTAATGACATATTCAAAGTGCTGAAAGTTGTGGTGGTTATAAGAAGCTACACATATAATAAAACTCCAGACAGCTACACACTTGCATATGTAACTGGCAAAATATAAATAAGCTTTATGGTTTGTACCAATGTCAATTTCCAGGTTTTGATATTGTACTATAGTTATGCAAGGTGGGGGAGGTTGAGTGAAAGGTACATGGAACCTCCCTGTAAATTTTTTTTTTTTGCTATTTTATGTAAATCTATACTTATTCTAAAATAAAAAGTTAAAAAAATATAACTCTCAATCTTATAAGTACCAAGTAAAATATTACTGGTAAACAGATAAATTCTCAAAGTTCCTGAAACAATAGTCACGAAAGCTACATTAGTAGCTGTAATTTTGCTTTTTTATTTACCAAAAGCAGTGTGTCACCATCAATCTGGTGTCAAGCTGCTACTGTTGCATTCCTGAATCTGTCCTAGAATTCTAGTGTGACCTTCAGCAAGCCATTGAATTATTTACTCCTGAGAATCTTTAATTACTGCCTAACAAAGGGATCTAATGCATAACAGGTAACACGTGATCCAGTTTTTTAAAAGCTAAGTGGCATTTTATAAAAGAGCAAGATAGTAAAAAATTTTTCTAATTCAAATTAAGTTTATGTTTACATTAGAAAATAGCTAATGTACATATAAAATAAAGGCTTTCATGAACTAATGTATTTGAAAAGTGTTTTTGATCTCCTTGATTGGTCTCTTGTCCAACAGCAAGGCAAGTCACAAGAAAAACTGCTGTTTTTGCCTGGTGTCAGGGACAATATTGGATTTGCAGTGTCTTGGAAAAGCTTGATTTATATTGAGGCTTGAAAAAATATTTGATTGCTTTGGAGATTTGGATAATTCCTTAATTGGTTTGCATGGTCAAGCCATAAGAATGCCATGGACTATTCTTGTTTACATGATTTTCTCCTAAGAACAACAAGCCCAATATAAAACATTCTTCAAATCCTAGGCTTAAAATGCAGCTGTGATACTACCCAAATCATATTGAATGTGGAATGAAACAGATTATGTACAACAGTATTCAATCAGTAAAAAGTTCAAATGTTTTGAGAAATCTTCCCAGTATCTTCTCCCTTGTGACATCAGGGATTCTTTCCTTATGTAAACCTGGACTTTAGGCTATCAGCTACTCAGAGCTCTTGGTGAAATGCTATGGATAAGTCACAATTAAGAGTTTCAGGCTCAGAAAAACAAAAGATAAAAAGTCACGTCTGGCTGGTTATCTCAGTTGGTTGGAGTGCAGCCTTACAACACCAAGATCACAAATTCAGATTTACCTACCAGCTGCACATACACAAAAAGCCACAAGTGACTACCTTTAGAATTTTAATAAAGAAAACCCAAGATAGGCCTTATATTTTTCTGAGCAGTAATTAGAGCAAATGTTTTATTTCACATTCTTTAGAATTTTTATCTGCTTCTGATTTAACTCATTACTCTGACCACATGAGATTAGCACAACCACATATACAGTCATTTCTGGTGAATACACAATCCAGACTTAGGACAAGATCCAGGGGCTTTAAAAGGTGGTTCCCAAAGGAAGCCAATTATGAAGAAGTTTGTGGCTGGAATCTAGTTTCAGCAAGTACAAGGGTTTGTTTCAGCTTAAAACAAAGATGGGCTTTTATATACGGAATTATCCTGAGAACTAAGGAGACTGTATTTTCAGCAGGATGTCTGTAAAATGTGGCTCCTTATGAAAGAAAAGAAAAGCATATGTGATACATTTTTCTCCCCCATGATGACATTTTCTTGCAGTTTGAGAATGTGATTAGAATTCCATTCACCGAAGGCATAAACACCAAAATGTCCTCTTAAGTGCCACTATGAGGGCTTAGTTCTAGGTTTTTTGCAAATTGTGTTAAACAATACTAGACTTGTTTTTATTAGGAAACATTTCATCATATCAATTAGCATAATCTATACATTTTTTCCCTTTGTGATTGAAATCAGTAAATTTAGAAAGTTTAGATATGCCACTAGTTACATTACATCTATATAACACATCTTACTATATTAAAAGCCCAATATAAATAGATTTTGATTGTACAATCCAATGTCAGCACTTAAGAAGTTCCTTGTATTTATTTTTGGTTTTAATTATCTGTTTTGTAAAAGACCTTTTTCTCTTTCTCTCTCTTGTTAAAAAAAAATCAAAAAAATAAAAAGGGTAAATGGAAGGTTCATTGGATCCACACTGACTTTATTTTAAAAATGTATGCATCAGGCATTCAGAATCAGTTTGATAATAAACACTGATTTATGACACATTGTCATCACTGAACCATGTGTGGCCACATTTTTTATGAACCTACTACCCAAACCAAGATCTATAAGATAGACAATAACTTACATTTACCAAGCGCTTCTCATTTTATGACCCTTGTCTTCTCTGTCATTATGAAGAGGTAGCTGCCAAATTGAATTTTATTTTATTTTTTAAATTTTATTTATTTATTTTTTTAAAAGAAGATGACCGGTAAGGGGATCTTAACCCTTGACTTGGTGTTGTCAGCACCATGCTCACCCAGTGAGCCAAACAGCCATCCCTATATGGGATCCGAACCCGTGGCCTTGGTGTTATCAGCACCACACTCTCCCGAGTGAGCCACAGGCTGGCCCTGAATTTTATTTTAATAGTCCATAGCTTTAAAAGTGAATTTATCATACACATATGTAAGCCTAACACTACATTGTTTGGTTTAGGTGATTTTATTTTTAAAATTTTATTTATTTATATATTTTTATAGTTTAACGTTTACTCGTACATATTTGTGGAGTGCAATGCGTTGTTTCGATATCTGCATATACTGCGTAATGATCCACTTAGAATAGATAGCATCGTTTTGTACACGTTAGACCACCACTTCTTCTCTCTCCCACCTTCCCTCCCCTCCCAGCTTCTGGTAACCATTATTTTACTCTCTACTTCTATGTGGTGTAGGTCTTTTTAAATTTAATAAAACTTTTAAAAAGTTAGAAGTAATAGGAATGCCTATTGGGATGATGTTTAATAGTAGACTTTTTAGATTAGGTGAAGGAAGTTTTCTTTTTTCTAAGTTTAAGAAGAATTTTATCGAGAATTCATGCTACATTTTGTCAAATCTTTGTATAAAATTTCTGTCTTTTTCTTTCTATTGATACGATCAATGATGAATGACATTTATATATGAAATATTAACCTATTTTCATATTAAGCCATCCTTACATTCCTGCGTTGAACCCCACCTGGTCACATGTGATCTGATATCTGTATCAGATATCTATTTCTATATATTTGGCTTATTGGTATTTGATTTAGGATTTTTTTCATCTATGGACATTCATGAGAAGAACCTATAATTTTCTTTGTGAAGTGTTGTATTAAGATTTTACAGGTTTATACATATTCTCTTTTTCATTTTGTAGAGGAGTTTCTAATAGATTATACTAATCTGTTCCATGAAAATGTGTTGGAACTCACCTGTAAATCATTTGGGACTCTTTTTCTATGTGGGACAATTTTAAGCTACAGTTTCAATTATAACATTCTTCACATTTCTATTTTTTTGGAGTCGGCTTTGATAAATTACATTTTTCAGGAATTTGTCCAAGGTAACTAAATTTTAAATTATCATAAAGTTGATTTTTATTCTTTTATTACATTTGTAATATCTGTTTTATCTGTAGTGATCTCTCCCTCACCTTCATCAGAGTATTATTTATCTTCTCTTTTTTTCCTTTTATCAATCTTGTTAGAAGTTTGTGGTTCACTTATTTCAAACACCCAATGTTTGGCTTTTTGAGCCTTTTTGTATTTTCTATTTCACTAATAGCTACTCTTATCTTTATAATTTTTTCTACCAACTCTTTGGCTTCATTCTTTATTCTCCTAAACTCTTAAGTTATATAACTAGTTTATTAACTATTGGCATTTGTTATTTTATAGTTCAATTACTTGAGACATTTTATTTCCCTTGAAATACTGTTTTTGCTGAAAATTTTGATATGCAGTATTTTCATGATCATGTAGTTTCCATGCTAATATCTTCTCTGAAGTAAAAGTTACTTAGAATCTGTGCTTTTCCTATTTCCAAACATGTGGACTTTTTATTTGAGTTTTTATTAACTTCTAACTTAATTATCTTGTGGTCAAATAATGTTGTCTATATGATACCTATTCCTTTGCTGAGACTTGCTTTTCAGCATAGAATTTTTGTAAATGCCCCATGTCTACTTAAGAATTATATAAGCTTGTTGATTATGTTGGTTAATATTAAAGATGAGATTGCTTAAAGAAAATGAAAGGTCCAATTTACTAAGAAATTATAACTATAAACATTCTTGTAGCTAACACAGATCTCAGGATTTATAAAATCAAAATTAATAGACTTATGAAGAGGAATTGGCAAATCTGTCATCAGAGTGCAAGACTAAAACATAGTTACCTAAATGAATAATAAGTACATCAGAGAAAAAAATACCAGCAAAGATTTAGATTTTTTTCTTGAAGTTTAATTTGTCTGATAATGAAATTGCTGTACCAGCTTGGTTTTGGATAGTATTTGCCTGCTGTCTTTTTTTCCTCCTTTTAATTTTAACCTTTCTGTGTCCTTATGCTTCACTTGGGTTTCTTGTAATTGGACTGTAGCTGGAGTTTTTAAAGCCATCTAACAATCTCTGTTGTGTAACTGACAAGTTTAGTCCATTTATATTAATCAAAATTTCTGATACTTTCAGACATTTCTATTTTATTTTCTATTTCAGTTTGCCTCTCTTCTACAAAGATTTATTTATTATTTACTTTGGTTTTCTTTGTTACTTTTACATTTTTATCAATATCTGCATTTAAGAAATCTAGAACATTAGGATTTTGGTGTGCTCTTACATCCCTTGAATTTCTATTCACTTCAATAATGTTCATATCTTCTCGAATTTTAATTCTGAATTAGTTAAAATTTCTTCCCTCCATCCCTCCCTTCCTTTCTTCCTTCTTTCCTTTTGGTCAGTTTTCTTTTTTTTCCCCCCCATTTTACAAAGCAACAAATTTTCCAAGTTACTTTATCACTATTAATTCCTCTCCTTAAGTAAAAGCGTTTTTTTATGGTTTTTCCCTCTTCTTATTGGTTCACTTCCTCAGAAACTATTTTTAATGTGGTTTACAGATGGCAAATTTTCTGAGGATTTAAATGACTAAAACATTTTTATTATGCTCTCACATTTGATTGACAATTTGCAAGATGCAAAATTCTGATTTCAAAGGTCTCATTAATTTTATTAATAGTTAAAATATTTCCTTATTGTGTTACATTCAGTGTGGCTGTTAAAGGGCCTGATATTAATCTAATTCTTGTTCTTTGTTAGGTGTTCTATTTTACCTCTCTTCAAGATTTTATGATCTTTTTGTCTTTGATGTTTAAAAATTTTCCTAAAATAGTTGTATTGTGGGGTTTTAAAATAGAATTTGTTTGGCAATGTACTCATTTATTCAAAAAATATGTATTAAGGACCTACTGTATGTAGTCATTGTTCTTGGCACTTAAAATATATCTATAAATAAGAAAGTCCCCAATTTTTTGTTCTTTGTGATGGCTAACTATGTGTCAGCTTGACTGGGCCATGCACAAGGTGTCTAGTCATTTGATCAAACATTATTCAAGTGTCTGCTGGGGTGTTTCTAGATGACATTAACATTTAATTTATAGACTGAGTAAAGCAAATTTCTCTGCTTATGTGAGTGGGCCTCATCTGATCGATCTAAGACCTGAAAATAAACAAGACGGCCGAGTAAGAGCGAACTCCTCCTGCCTGACTGCTTGAGCTGGGACAATCAATCTTTTCCTGATTTCAAATTCTAACTGAAAAATTCTTGGGTTTTGAAACTGTCAGCTTTCAGAACAGGGCTTGCGTTACTGGCTGTCTGGTTCTCAGGCTTTCAGACTTGGACTGAGACTATATCATCAGCTCTCCTAAGTCTCCACATTACTGACTGCATATCTTGGGACTTGCCAGCCTCCATATTTGTGTGAGCCAACTTCTTATAATAAATGTCTCTCTCTCTTTCTCCTATGTGTTCTGTTTCTCTGAAGAACCCTGACTAACCACAGATTTTTGTAGAGAGAGTGATGATAGAGAAACAGAATTTTAAGAGTTTTCTGAATTGGCTTAAAGGTTTCTGGAATTGGCTCTCTAATCTTACCAGATTGAAGACCCAAATGACTCTATTTCCAGTAGTAAAGAGAGCACTGACATCTCTGGTTTTATCTAGCGATAGAGATAATAAAAATATCTGTATTGAATATTCTTAATCAATAATTTATAAGAAGAAAGGATCCAGGTGAGTGTGTATGTGATACTTTTGAACATTTTTTCACAAACTAATAAATATAATAAGATTGGATGGTTGCTTCTATTGTTACTGGACAAAGAGGGAAAAGAAAAGGATGAGTACAAGGAATTGAATTCCCAGCTCATGAGCTGCATAAATGACCTGATGTGTACACTCAAGGAGACCTTTACCTCCTTTAGCTCAGGGCTGAGACTGCTGAAAATCAAATTCAAAATCTCATTCTGCCACTGGATGAATTACAATGCAAATTGAACTCAGCACCGCAGAATGTCTACTGTTAAGGTGAGGGCATTGACTGGGAAGAAATGGGATCCCGAACATTGAAATGGTCACATGTGAGAAGATCCTGATGAATCTGGGACATTGATCCCCTAAATTTTGATGAGCTTTCTTTGCCAGTGGAAGAGGTTTCTCCAACTTCAGTGAGAGCAGACTCTTCACACTCAGTGGGAGTGACCTCTTCACCCCTGTCTGAGAGCAATAACCCTGCAGTGTCTGAGGAAACTATCATGGCCTCCCTTGAGACAATTAACATGCAAAATGATGCCAAGTCTCCTCAGGACCCACCCTTACCACCCCTATGACTTCTGCCACCCCTATTGCTTCTAGGCCTATAACTAGACACAAGTCCCAGCAGGCCCCAAAAGGTGAAGTAAAAAATGGAACCCATGAGGAGGTACATTACAACACCAAGTAACTACTTGAGTTTTCTAATTTATACAGACAGAAATCTGGGGAACATGTGTGGGAATGAATAAGAGTATGAGATAATAGTGGAAGAAACATGAAGCTGGATCGGGCTGAATTTATTGACATCAGCTCACTAAGCAAAGATTCTACATTTAATGTTACAGTTTGGAGAGTTAGAAAAAGTTCTTTGATTTATTTAAGTTCAACAATTTATTTGATTGGCTGAAACACGGACCAAAAGTTGGCCTACAGTGAATAAGTTAAAAAATGCTAAACCTGCCTTGGCCTAATGGAGAGGAAGCGATTCAAAGGCTTAGGAAGATTGGAATAGTAGAGTGAATTTGTCATTTATGACCTACTCACCCACAGTGGGAGAGTCCAGAAGACATACCTTTCACCAGTACTGTGGGAAATAAATTTATGAAAGGAGCCCTGGCATCCTTGAAGAGCTCTGTGATTGCTCTTCTTTGTAGGCCAGAACTTACAGAGGGAATTGTAGTCACTGAACTGAGAAACCTAAGTGCAATGGGGACAATTGGATCCTGATAGCAGAGGCCAAATGGTGGCACTCAATTACCAAAGGCAAGGTGGACATGGCTATCATAGTGGACAGCAGAGTAAAAGCAGCAATCAAAATAATCCAACTTACACAGAACTATGGTGTTGCCTAGTTGATTATAGTGTTCTTAGAAGTGACATAGATAGAAAGCCTACCAAATCCTTACTTGCTCTGTATAAGCAGAAAAGTTTTAAATCAAGTGAACACAAATCTAACCTGAAGGAAAAAGCAAAAAGTTGAGAGTCACTGCCCCTCAATCAATTCCCAGAATTTAGCCAGTTTACAGACCCAGAACCCCTTGAGTGAATGGGAGGCTGTTTTGTTGAGGAAGGACTCCGGTATACAGCCCCAAATTTATACTGTTAATTTTTCTCCTAGCCTTTCCCAGAAGGACTTACAGCCTTTTACCAGGATAACATTGAAGAAAAGTAAATAGTCAGACCCTTTGGAGGCTACTGGACACTGGCTCTGCGCAGACACTGTTTCCAGAAGACTCAAAACATCACCAGTCAGAGCAGGAGCTTATGGATGACAGGTGATCAATGAAGTTTTAGGTCAGGTATGTCTTATTGTGGGCCCGGTGGGTTACTGAACTCATCCTGTGGTTATTTCCCCAGTTGTGGAATGAATAATTGGAATAAACATACTCAGCAGCTGGCAGAATCCCAACTTGTATTTATTGACCTGAATAGTGAGGGCATTATGCTGGCAAAAGCCAAATGGAAACCAAGTGGGTTGCATTTATCTAAGAAAAGAGTAAACCAAAATAATACCATACTCCTAGAGAGATTACGGAGATTGGTGCCACCATCAAAGACTTGAAAAATGCAGGAGTGGTGATTCTACCACATTCCCACACAACTCATCTATTTGGCCTATACAGAAGACAGATGTATTTTGGAGAAAGGCAAATGTAAGCTTAATCAGGTGGTGACTCCAATTGCAGCTGCTGTCTCAGATGTGGACTCATTGCTTGAGCAAATGGATACATTTCCTTATACCTCATACACAGCTATCCATCTGGCAACTTTCTTTTTCTCCATCTCTGTCTGGAAGAACCACCAGAATCAGTATACAGCAGCTGGCAAGGCCAGGAATACACCTTCACTGTCCTACCTCAGAAATATTTTAACTCTCCAGTCTGTGTCATAATTTAAAGAAGCCTTTTTAAAAAGATATCTGTATTTTTCAGAATATTTATTTATTTATTTTATTAGCATATTGTTACAAATCATACTTATTCTTTATGTCCCTTATTCAATCTCTCCCTTTCCCTCTCACCTCCCTCCCTTACCCCTCCCCCCTCTAATAACCATAGATTCGTTCTCTCCATCTGATAGATTAACTGTTCCTCTGTTGGTTTGTTGCCTACATGATCTGTCCAGCACTGAGACAGGTGTGATCAAGTCCTCCCCTATTATCATAAATCAGATGCTTCTTCTATTACTCTGGAGTGTGCTTTGTGGATTTGTGGAGAGAGAAGATCTCTTCTTTCTTTTTTTTTTTCCTTTTGGTCTCCACTGGTGCCTCTCCTTGTGTCAATGCAGTTGAGAGTCTGGCATGCCATCTACATGGTGGCTGTGACTGCTGCTATAGAGACTGGCTGCTTTTGCAGCAGCCATGGCAATTGCAGTGGCTATGGTAGGCTACCCTCATGGAAATGGTGTTTTTGGTGTGCTCTTTACCTGGTTGTGGCTGGGATTGGCTTCTTCTGCCTCCATACCTCAGGACCCCAGCTGGGCCCTGGGGTGGTGGCCGCAGCTTGCATAGTTGTGGCTGGGTGTGGCTTCCCCCAGCTCCATGCTTCATTTTAAGATGTTGCAGAGCAGTTGAAGGGGAAGGGGAGAGGGAAATTAGGTGGGAGGAGGAGGAAGGAGTGGGGCATGATTGAGGCCCATGCCATCCCCTTCATTCCAGCAGGAGAGACCAGGGGGCTTCCAATGGTGGCTTGGTCATTGATGGGCTGGATACAGATGTCAGGGAGGTGTGGCTGAAACCCTTGGCCCTCCATGGTGTTAGACCTTTACTAGTTAATATCAAACTTTGTCTGATCTGTGGGTATTTTGCTTTTTCTTTCAGTTCTGTGTTGCATTATTCACTGTTCCCACCACTTAACTCTCCACTGGAACTAACTTCTTGTCCTTTGGTTACTTCTAAAATGGAGGAACTTCCTGTGCGTACCAGCACTTGAGCCCTGTGGTTGAGCTAAATTGCTTCATTGCTGCTGATTTTCTGGGGAAGGCTTTCTGTGCAGGTCAGGTTTTAATGGTTGACTTTGTATGTACTTCCGAGTCTCATGAGGTCTCATATACCTGGGTTCAGCAAACTTCACAACCTTCAGTTCTATATTCCTGACCAGTCTCCACTGAGTGGGCCTGTGCTGAATGGAGGGAAGATCAGCTGTCCCCTATGCTGTGCCCTAATGTTTCCCTGTTGGGCCCGTCTCCCCCACCATCCGCACTCCATACACTTCCCATGGGATGGATTGTGTGCTGATCCCTTGTGATGACTCACTGGCCTTTGAGTGGCTTCTTTTTTCAGTTGTCTCTGGCTCCTTGCTTGTATGTGGGTCCACTGTTATACTGCCTTCTCTTTCCCAGCCTGCACCTATGGCCTAATTTGGAGTTCCCTATCATCAGCTGACAGAGGAAAAAAAGACTCGGGCCTGGTTTACAGGTGATTCTTCAGGCATCACCTGAAAGTAGACAGCTTCAGCACTACAAGCCCTTTCTGGGACATCCATGGTGAACAGGTGTAAAGGAAAATCCTCAGTGGGCAGAATATTGAATAGTGAACCTGGTTCTTCACTTTGCTTGGAAGCAGAAATAGCCAGATGTGCAATTATGTATTCACTTGTGGGCTTTGACCAATGGTTTGACTGGACTTAGAGGGAATATGATTGAAAAATTGGTGACCAAGAAACTTGAGAAAAAAGCATATAGATAGATCTCTCTGAATGGACAAAAAACATGTAGATATTTGTGTTCCATGTAAATGCTCACCAAAAGGTGACCTCAGTAGAGAAGGATTGTAATAATCAAGTGGACAGGATGATCTACCTGTGAATGACAGTCATCCTTTTTTCCCTAGCAACCCCTAGGGAAATCCAGCCATGCCCTTATGTACAAAGTGGCGCCTCATGGTGGCAGGTATAAAGATTATGCATGTGCTCAGTAATTTGGATTTCCACTCACCAAGGCCAACCTGGCTGGCTACAACCACTGCTAGGTGCCCAATCTTCCAGCAGCAGAGATCAATATTGAGTCCCCTCCTTAAATATTTCCTGAGGTGATAGCCAAATACCAGGGGTCAGGTTGATTACATTTGACCACTTCCATCACGGAAGAGGCAAATTTTTAAAAATTTTTTACTGGGATACACACTTATTCTGCATAAAGATTTGCCTTCCCTGCATGCAATGCTTCTGTCGAAACTACCATCTGTGGACTTATAGAATGGCTTATCTACCGTCATAATATTCCATACAGCATTGCTTTTAATTAGGGAACTCAATTCACAGCAAAAAGAAGTGCAGCAATGGGCCCATGATCACAGAATTCACTGGTCTTACCATGTGTTCTACCATCCCCTAACAACTGGCTTGATGGAATGATGGAATGGCCTTTGAGACTCACTTACGGTTAAAATTGGGTGGCAATGCCTGGCCTGGCTGGAGCAGGGTTCACTAGAAGGCTGTGTGTGCTCTGAATCAGCATCCAATATATGGTACTGTTTGTCCCATAGCCAGAATTCACAAATGAGAATCAAGGGGTAGAAATGTGAGTGGCATCACTCACTATTACCTGTAGTGATCCCTTCGCAAAGCTTTTATTTCCTATTCCCATGGCCGTATGCTATGTTGGCCTAGAGGTATTAGTTCCAAAGGGAGAAATGCTTCTGTCAGAGAGACACAACAATGATTCCACTGAACTGGAAGTTAAGATTGTCACCCAGCTACTTTGGGCTCCTCATGCTTCTGAATCAACAGGCAAAAAAGGGAGTTACTCTGCTGGCTGGGGTGATTGATCCTGACTATTGAGGTAAATAAAATTGGACTGCTATTCTACAATGGAGGTTAGGAAGAAGAATATCTGGAATACAGGAAATTTCTTAGGGTGTCTTTTAGTATTATCATGCCCTGTGGTTAAGGTCAATGGAAATTACAATAACCCAATCCCGGCAAGACTACTAATATCCCAGACCTTTCAGGAATAAACATTTGAGTCACCCTACCAGGTAAAGAACCATGATCAGGTGAGGCTCTTGCATAAGGTAAAAGGAATACAAAATGGATAGTGGAAGAAGGCAGTGATAAATATTAACTACAACTATGTGACCAGTTACAGAAATGAGGACTGTAATTATTTTGTTATGAATATATTTGTGTTTGTATCAAATATATTTATTTCTTCCCTAGCTTATTTCCTCATTATATAATGTGTATTAACTTTATATCACAGTATTTAAGAATTGTTGATTTTACATTAAAGCATTTAAGTTGTGGGATACCAAGCAGGAGAGTAAACATTAGTTAAGGACTTTACCTCCTCTTCTGTGGAAGGGGCTCATGCATTTTTGGTTGTATGCAGAATAGCTATATCATAGAAGGAAGAATTGTGACCTTTTTTACTTTCTTTATTTGGAAAATAAATGTGTTTTAAGGAGACTCATGTGTCTTCCAGGTTGACAAGGGGTGGACTTGTGCTGATTAATTTAATTTGTCCACTTGACTGGGCCACTGGGTGCCCAGACATTTGGCCAAAAATTATTCTGGATATGTCTGTGAAAGTGTTTCTGAATGAGATTAACATTAGAATTGGTAGACTGGGTAAAATAGATTGACCTCCCTAATGAAAGGCAATCAATGTAAGACCTGAAGAAAGAGGTGAGTAAAAGTGAACTCCTGCCACCTGACTTCTTAAGCTGAGACATTGGCCTTTCCTTGCCTTTGGATTCTAATAAAAAAATTGGTCTGAAGCCTGCTGGCTTTTGAACTGGATCTACACCATTGGCTCTCCTGGCTTTTTGGCTTGCTGACTGAAGATCCTGAGACTTCTCAGTTTTCATATAATAAATCTCTTTATACACACACATGTGCACCTTCACGTGCACACACACACACACACACACACACACACACACATGCACAAACATGAGGGGTCTTTGAAAAGTTCATGAAAAATGGGTAGTATGAAAAAATTATGCATGGATTTCATTTTTTTTTGCACCAAAATAAACTTGTACTAACTTGTTATAACATGTCCAAACAGGATCTAGTTTGAGGCACTAGAAGGATGTGACGTTAGGTTGAAAAGATCCCCTATAGAGCAGCATGGCTTCTGCAACAACAAACATCAAACAAACATCAAATTTATGGTGAAGCTTGAGTGGAAGAATGGTAAAATCAGTGATGCTTTATGAAAAGTTTATGGGGATAATGCCCCAAAGAAATCAGCAGTTTACAAATGGATTACTTGTTTTAAGAAGGGATGACATAATGTTGAAGACGAAGCCAACAGAAGCAGATCATCCACATCAATTTGCAAGGAAAAAATTAATCTTGCTCAAGCCCTAAATGAAGAGGATTGACAATTAACAGAAGAAACAATAGCCAACACCACAGAAATCTGATTGGTTCAGCTTACACAATTCTGACTGAAAAATTACAGTTGAGCAAACTTCCTGCTCAATGAGTGCCAAAATTGTTGCACTCAGATCAGCTGCAGACAGGAGCACAGTTTTTATTGGAAGTTTTAAACAAGTGGGATCGAGATTCTGAGGCATTTCTTCAAAGAATTGTAACAGGAGGTGAAACATGGCTTTACCAGTATGATCCTGAAGATAAAGCACAATCAAAGCAAGGGCTACCAAGACGTGGAAGTGATCCAGTCAAAGCAAAAGTGGACTGGTTGAAAGCAAAGGTCATGGCAAGAGTTTATGGAATGCTCCAGGCATTCTGCTTGTTGACTTTCTGGAGGACTGAAGAATGATAACACCTGCATATTTATTATGAGAGTGTTTTAGAAAGACAAAGCTTTAGGGCCAGCCCGGTGGCGCACTGCTACAGTGTGCCGCTTGGGAAGTGCGGTGGCGCTCCCGCCGAGGGTTTGGATCCCACATACAGACTGGCCGCTCACTGGCTAAGCGAGGTGCGGGTGCAACACCGAGGGCTGCGATCTCGTAGCCGGTCCCGGTCCGGTACGGGCGCGACACTGAGGGTTGCGATCCGTTGCCGGTCACAAAAAAAGACAAAAAGGAAAAAAAAAAAAAAAAAAGAAAGACAAAGCTTTAGCAGAAAAACACCTAGGAAAGCTTCACCAGAGAGTCTTTATCCACCATGACAATGCTTCTGCTAATTTCTCTCATCAAGCAAGGGCCATATTGTGAGAGTTCCAATGGAAAATCATTAGTCATCCACCTTACAATCCTGATTTGGCTCCTTCTGACTTCTTTTTGTTTCCTAATCTTAAAAAGTCTTTAAAGGGCACCCATTTTTCTTCAGTTAATAATGTAAAAAAGACTGCTTTGACATGGTTGAATTCCCAGGACATTAGTCCTTTAGGGATGAATTAAATGACGGCATTTTTGCTTATAAAAGTTCCTTGAACTTGATGGAAGCTACATTGAGAAATAAAGTTTATATTTTCTATTCTTATCTTTTGATTCTATTTTTCCACAAACTTCTTGAAGTCCCCTAGTGTGTACACACGTACACACTTGTATGTATATCACATACATATATACACACACACTCTTTGCCTTATGCAAGAACCTCATAATTGTGTGTTCTTCAAATTGTGGGGGTCTTCAAATAGTTCATAGAAAGAACTGTATTGTATTTTATTTTTCCTTGGGCTTTGATATATAGTACTAAGGTAAGGGTGGTTTGAGATTGTTGAGGATTTAAATTTAAATGTGATGATCAGGATAGGCTTTTTTGAATAGGCTGTATTTGAGCAAGATTTGAAGGAGGTGAGAGAGTAAGCCCCACGGATCACTGAGGCAACAGAGTTCTAGGCTTTCTTGGTTTTTATCTCACATCCTTTTTGTGTTCTGCGATCCCATCCATGATACTGTATTACATTTACTAGTCATTTCTTCGTAGTCTCCTCTTGGCTGTGACAGTTTCTCAGACGTTTTTGATAACTTTGGCAGTATTGAAGAGTACAAGTCAGATATTTTATAGAATGTTTCTCAACTGGAATTTTTCTAATATTTATCTCATGATTAGATTCAAGTTATATGTTTTTGGGAGAAAGACTTTACAAGTAAAGTGCTGCTTTTATCAGATCACATCAAAGTATGTACAACCAGCCTGACTTATCACAGTTGATGTTAATATTAATCGCCTGGCTAAATACTGCTTATCCATTTCTCCATTGTAATGTTACTCTTTTTGCTCTTTGCTAGGAAGTTACTATGTGCAGGCCACATTTAAGGAATGATGAATTATGTTCCACCTCTCTGAAGGCAAGTATCTTCATAAATTACTTGGAATTCTTCTACACAGGTGATTTATTTTTTCTTCCCTATTTGCTTATTCATTCAAACATTTGTTTATATCAGTAGGGACTCATGGATTTTTTAAAAATTTTAGGTTATAAACATACTTTTTCATATTTTGTGCCATATTGTTCTAGCTTTGTCCTTTAAAAGCTATTTTAGTTGGCTTCTATGTCCCTTTGAGGAACCCCCATTGTTGTGTTTGTTGTGATCACTTACTTTTTGGCACTACCAGATGCTCCAACCTCCTTGTGTCATCAATTAGCCATTTTTCTAAAAGCTCTGCTTCTGAATGATGTTAGAACCAGAACTTGGAGAAAGAATGATGTTAGAAACCAAGATCTGGACTTTAGGTGCTGTATTAGTCCAATTTGTGTTGCTAAAACAGAATACCTGAGACTGGGTAATATATAAAGAACAGAGGATTATTTGGCTTATGATTCTTGGACAGCTGTGTCTGGTGCAGGCCTCAGGCTGCTTCTGCTCATGTTGAAAGCGGCAGGTACAAGCAGATCACATGGTGAGAGGAAGCAAGAGAGAGAGAGAGGGGGAGGTGCCAGGGTCTTTTTAAACAACCAGCTCTCGCAGGAACTAGTAGAGTGGGAACTCACTCACTACCCACCCTCCAGGGAGAGCATTAATCCATTCATGAGGGATCTATCCCTGTGACTCAAACTGTCACACTGGGAATCAGATTTCCACAAGTTCTGGGAGGACAGTACATCCAAATTCCATCAGGTGCATTGTAACAATTTTGCCCTTTAATCTGAGTGTCCATTGTAGGACTTGAAGAGATGTGTCATTATTGACAATTCTAAAAGTTTCCTCTGGCTGCTGTGTTGAGCAGGAGAGCAAGGACAGATGCTATTAGGAGACTACTACAGTTATCCAGACCAGAGGGAATGACTTTGATTAAAGTAGTAGCAGCAGAGGTGGTGAGAAGTGGTTAGATTATGACGCCTTTCAGCTTGAAAAAAGTTTATTTCTATTACTTTAAAAAATATTTTCTTATTTTCATTTTGATATTTTCCTCCTCTGAGGCATTTACTATGCAGATATAGGCATATCTCCATCAAGCCTATCTATCTCTTAATTATTTTATTTTTATTTTTGTCCTTTTCTATTATCATATACTTCTAACTCACTAGCTCTTTCATTAGCCATATTCATTCTTTCACTTATCCTTTTTAATTATTTTTGTTTCACCAATTATATTTTACATCACATTATTACTACTTATTAAATTAAATTTCTACCACCACCTTATTTTCTATTTCTATCCTTTGTTTTATATTTTTTTCCCACAATCATCACCAATTAATATACTAAATATTTTTTTCTTATTTTTCTCATTTATCATCTGTCTCCCACTGGAATAAATGTTCTATGAGGGCTGGGATTTTTGTACTTTTTTTTAATGCTCTGTTGCAGTACCTGAACACAGTAGAGTTTCAATAAGTACTTGTTGAATGAATGAATTGATAGAATAGAAGGCTGAGATAATCTTTCATTTGAGACAGTGAGGATACAACAATTAAGTAGTGGGAATGTTATGTTACCTTAACTTCTGAAGAAAAAAATTATTCCTTGAGCTACCTCAGTGACTGTATCCAACCATATGCTTGGCCCTAGGTAAGGTCACCTTGGAATCTGCCTTTTATATAAGTGCTCTTCAAATCCACCAATGTCTGAGAAAAGAAATGTAAAGAGGCTGTATTAATCTGTTTGAGTTGCTTATAACAAAAATACCTGGAACTGGGTAATCTGTAAAAAAATGAAATTTATTGCTTACAGTTTTGGAGGCTGGGAAGTCCACAGTGCAGGGAACACATCTGGTGAGGGTCTTGGTGGTAGTGAAAGTGACTCAGAAATGGTGGAGTAGAGAGAGAGAGACTCTCATGTGTCTCCTTTTAAATCCCTCAGAACCACACCCATGACCACCATTATTAATCCATTCTTTAGGGCATGGTCCTACAATCTAATCACCTCTTCAAAGCCCCACCTTTCAATTACAATAATAGGAATTCCCATGCTCTTAACACATAGTCACAGTGTGGGTCAAGTTTTGGGGGGACATAATTCAATCCAAAGCATTCTGCCCTTGGCCTCCCCAAACTCATGTCCTTTCCGAATACAAATACATTCATTCCATCCCCAAAGTCTTAACTTGTTTCAACTCAAAAGTCCAAAGTCCCATCTGTGAAATCAACACAAGTTATGTACTTCCAAGATACAATGGTGGGACAAGCATAGGGTATGTATTCCAATTCAAAAAGGGAGAAATAGGCAAAAAGAAAGGTGTAACAGGTCAAAAACAAGTCCGAAACCAAGCAGGACAGGTATTAAATCTCAAATCTTGATGTCTCATGTACCTTGACTCCATGTATGACCTCCTCTGCATGCTGGTGTGGGGGTTGGGTTGCCAAGTCCTTAGGGAGCTCCACTTCTATGGCTTTCCTGGTCTGAGGCCATGCATCAGCTCTCGCAGGCTGGTGTTGCACACTGATAGTCTCCATGGTGTTCTCACTCCCACAGCTCCACTACACATGGCCTTGGTGGGGTTTTCTGCTGCAACTCCAACCCCACATTTCTGCTCAGCATTGCTCTAGTGAAGGCTGTCTGCAGTTACTCCACCCCTGAGACAGATCTCTTCCTGGGCCCCCAGGCTTTTCCATAAATCCTTTGGAATCAGGGTGGAGGCTCCCAAGGCTCCACAGCTCTGGCTTTCTGTGAGCCTACAAACTTCACACCATGTGCATGCTGCCAAGGCTACCTGGTTGTATCTTCCAAAGCTGCAGGTCCAGCCACACCTGGGGCCAATGTAGCCACAGCTGGAGCAGCCAAAGAAGCCAGCATGCTGGTGCTGGAAGCAGCTTCCCAAGGTAGCCTTGGGCAGTGAGCCTGTGGAGGGCACCTCAGACTGTTCCTCGAGATCATTCTGTCTCCCTAGCCCTTTGGGCCTGAAATGGAAGAGTTGGCCCCAGAGGCTTCTCCAATGCTTTCAGTGTCTTTTCACTCTTCCCCTGGTAATCCCTTTATTTTGTGGTAATCTTAGAACCATTGCATTTTTCTTCTGAAAATACTCTCTGCTTCTCTATAACATGGCCAGGCTGCAAATTTTCCAAGTATTTACACTCTGCTTTCCTTTTAAATTCTGGCTTTGGGTCCTGCTTTTGCCACCATAACTCAGTGTAGGCTGTTACAAGTAGCCATGCAGCTTCCTTAATGCTTTGCTGCTTAGAAATTTCTTCCACCAAATACCCTGGCTCAGTACCTTTAAGTTCCACATTCCATAGTAGTTTTGGGCATGAACAGAAGGCAGCTAAATTCCAGTCAAAGGTTGATCTTTTCCCCAGTTTTGAATAAGCCCCTTCTCATTTATATTTGAGATCTTCACAGAATGGTCTTTGCTGTCCATATTTCTATCAGCATTCTGCTCACCAGCATTTAACCAGTTTCTAAGAAGTTCCAAACTTTCCCTGGTTTCCTTGTCTTCTAAATTCCCACCAGCAGCTAGGCTTTTTCTAGCTTGCTCCTCCAAATTCTTCCAGTCTCCCCTCAATTCCTAGTTCCAAAGCTGCTTCCACATTTTCAAGTATTTGTTATAAGCAACACTCCATTTCTCTCGTACCAATTTTCTATATTAGCCTATTTCTGTTGCTTATAATAAAACATCTGGAAGTGGGTAATTTATAAGAAAATGAAACTTACTGCTTACAGTTTTGGAGGCTGAGAAGTCCACAGTGCAGGGAACTCATCTGTTTAGGGTCTTGGTGGTGGTGACAGTGACCCTAAGGGTCTCAAATGGCAGAAATGACAGAGTAGAGAGAAAGAAAGGCTGTCATGTGCTCTTCTTTGAAAACCCTCAGAACCATGCTAATGACCACCATTATTAATCCATTCACTATGGCATGGTGCTACAGTCTAGTCACCTCTTCAAAGCCCCATCTTTCAATTACCATAAAAGGATTTCGCACCTGTTAATAAAGTCACAGTGGGGGTCAAGTTTTTTGGGGAAACTCAACCCAAAGCAGAGGGTAAACTGTCCGGCAAGGAGTATAGACAAAAACTTGATTTTCTCAAGTGGTTTGTGTTTGACAAGGCCTAAGGTTATGTAAATCATATTTGTGGCTTGATCATTTTTCAAAATAGAGAGTAACTGAGTGTATTAACCTAAAAACTAGGTGCTATTTAAGGAAACTGGATAAAAAAGCTCTTCTTTTTATGAGTCTTCCCTCTGTCACTGGTTATTTTTATTTGTACATGTACAAATCTCCCATCTTATTTTTGAAAAGAATAATTTTTTTTTTTGTCTTTTTCTTTGACTCTAACAAGATTTCATTAGCTGGGGGAAGAAAAATACTAATGAGGATAATTGTTTTTTAAGCCTTCTTACATTGATTGTCTTCTTTTTCCTTTTTTCTTCATTCTGTCTTTGGTGGAAGAGAAGAGTACGATTTCTTTAAAATATGCTGCAAAATCATAGTGCTGCAGAACACCAATTTGTACTTAAGACAGTTTATATTGTGGTAATATGCCTGTTTCTCTTGTATACACAGCATAAAGAAACATGCACATATGTATAAATCTATATCTGTACACATTTAACTTAAAAACAGACTTTTATAATACTGTTTACCCGAAAGTTAAAATAAGGTGTGCCTTTTCTTATACGTGTATTTATTGTTGTTGTTTAGCATTATCACCTTTTCTTATTGATTGCCAATTTATTTTCCTCTGGCTTTGCAGTCCTAAAGATTGATGCTGTTTGGGGGTCTAATTAGCCAAGCCTTTCCCAATTACATTTTCAATGTTTTTTTTTTTCTCAAATGCCTGCAGCTTATGGCAGTGCCCCAAATTGCTCATTCAGTCAAGGTGCTTGCTCAGCACATCTCATTCCCACCAGCATGTCACCTTCAACGTAGTCTCACTTTCCCTACAGCATACTTTTTATTTGCATTTACATATGTCAGCCAAATCCTGCCCTTCCTTTGCACTTGGTATTTTAATTCAGGTTTCTTTACCATGAAATGAACATAATTTATAGAAAATTCATCAGAAAATGCAAAGAAGAAATTGATAGAGAGACATATTATAATATATAAACCAATTATTTTTCTTTTTTCAACTCTCTCTTATTAAACCCCACAATGTTTTTCTATATGAAAGTTTTATGTTATTTCTTAGTAATTGAGTCTGTGCAGAAAGTACTTCTTAAGAAATAATATATTTTAAAATTCTTTTATTGAACAATGGTGGTCTATGTTTAAAAATTCTTTTGTTAAAAAATTGTGGTAGAAACAGTACAGCAAGTTCCATTCCCAAAGGGACATTAAAGAGATCCTTAGGTATATTTTATAAAGAGTATTTAAGAATATTTATTTTTAAATATTGTAGGAACAAGAAAAACTTAGCTTTGAGTAAAAGGTCGGTTTCTGGAAGGGGTTGTGTGTGCTTCTCCCTAGCTATGATGCAACTAACTGCACCAGTCCCCATTTTAGGAAGGATGTTATGAATGAGAGCTAGGAATTTTTAGAGGCCTCACTCATAAATTGATAGATCAAGCAAATAAAATGTATGTGAAGGTATAGGAAACTGAATAGCAAAATTAATAAACTTGTATTAAACTTGTGTGTGTGTATATATATATATATATATACACACATATATACAAATATATCTTTATATACAGAAAATACAGAATTCATGTTCACTTCAAACACATATAGAATATTTCAAACATTGATAATGGACTAGTTTTCATCAAAAGCCACAATAATTTCTAAAAAAATAATATCATACAGTCTAGATTTCTTAACCATAGTGGGTAATAAGTCAATAGTTAGGAAAAAATCCTAGAAACATATTTTTAAAACTCCCTAAATAACTGTTTAGTTAAAGCAGAATTCAGTATGTAAATTACTAAATTTTTCAAACTGAATGACAAAAAACCATGGTATGTCAAAATGTGTGAAATACAGTTAATGCAACACTTATGAAAAATTTATAGATTCATTCTGCTGTGATTGATGTCCCCCCAAAACTTAGTTCCTGCTGTGACAGTGTTAAGAGGATGGGAAATCCTATTATGGCAATTGAAAGATGGGGCCTTAAAGAGGCAGACTCTGAGGACCATGCCCTAATGAATGGATTAATAATGGCGGTCATGGGTATGTTTCTAAAGGCCTTAAAAAGAGAGCATGTGAGAGTCTCTCTCTCTCTGCGCTGCCATTTTTATCATGTGAGACCCATGGGTCACTGTCGCCAGATGTGTTCCCTGGACTTTGGACTTCCCAGGCTCTGAAACTGTAAGCAATAAATTTTGTCTTCTTACAAGTGACCTTCTTCTAAGTATTTTGTTATAAGCAACAGAAATGGACTAGTACACGCATTTTTCAGGTGGCAAAATGACTGCAAATAATGAGCTAGATGTTTATTTCAAGAAGGCAGAAAACAAGCAACAGAGTAAACCCAAAGAAAAAAAGAATAAGATGCATATAAAATAGCAGCAGCAGATATCAATTTCCATCAACCAGATTGACAAAAAAATGATAAAGGTGGATAATCTCAAGTACTGGCAAGGATGGGTAGGGGAAACCTGATGAACAGATCCTGAAGAGCTACTTGGCAGTTGCTTAGTGAAGGACTTAGTGAAGCACTTAGTGAAGCTATATATGTATCTGTCTTGCAATTGTGTTTGTAGTGTAAACTGAAAAACCTAAAACTCTTCAAAGGTACACCCTGAGAAATGTGCAAGTATGTTCACTGCAGTGTTGTTTGGGGTTAACAGATGAGAACAGAATGAGGTCTATGGCACAACATACTTCACATCCTTTATAAACCACACATAATACACCCCAAAATATATGTGTATATACATATATATATATTTTAGAATAAGCATATCTAAATAAATATATAGATGGTGGATTAGAAATTATATTAGTAAAATGACAGGCTAAACTGCTTTATCAAAAGATTCAAATATACAGAGACCCAAGTAACATTAAAGTTTATTTCTTAAGAAGGATCCTAGAAGTTGAGTAGTCATGTGCTGGCCAGATGGCTCTGCCTTTAATACCTGGCTTCCAAGGTTACTCCACGTCTTCCTGGAAGTGAGTACATACACCTTCAGAGATGTAAGACCACTAGCAGCCCTTTTCCTTACAGCAGGACCCTTAAGTTTATTCTCGTTAAGCTGCAATAAATCTGACTGTCTGTAATGCGTTGTAATGATTAAGTAACTGTCAATAATGACTACCCAAGTATAACCCGTTTTTCTATATGATCCTTTCTATGAAAGCCAACATTAAAAAGACACAGATATTTTTAATCTGCAAAGCTTTGGAGTTTATGAGGCAATTCTGTGTACACTGAATCATTTAACTTAATTTCAAAATATGAATGTGAATCATTCTTAATGAATAAGTCATAGGCAAATACTAGAAAAAAATCTGCTACTTAGAGTTGGCCAATCAATACACCTCATTTTTCAGCTAAAATAGGTCCTCTTGCTAGGATCTTCATAGCACAGGCACAACTTGGATAGAATTTAAAATCTACCTGACTATCATAGATGTGTTAAACAGCCATGGCACAGAAATCCTGCTTCTAAAAAGAGGCAAAGTTCTATCTAGCTGGCAGCACAATTCCTATTGTGTCATGACGTGAGTGGTATAGTGCCTGGTATCAAGTCTGTACTAAACCTATCAACTCACTGGTCAACCAGTCAATGGATTGGTGACTGTATGTCTCACTAGTGGAGGATACAGCAGTTTGGTCCATGCTCTGCCTCTGTCTGAGGTATAAGCATTTTATTACAGCTTCATAGGATACTAGGAAACAGGTTAAAAAAAAATAGAAAATTAATACACTTGAGAAGCAGCTCTAAAAAAGTGCTTGCCAATTTCCCAAAATTTATTTATAAGGCATGAACAGTATTTGCCTATATTACTGAACTTAATGTGATCAGCTTAAATTATTTAATTCATTTTTTTTTCCTCTGAGGGCAATACAAGAATAATTGGCATTGATCCTGATTTTATTCTTATTTGTGCCATGATTAATAGCACAAAACAGTTCACTTTATTTTCTCTGTCAGAATATTTTTGATAAATGGGTTGCCTTGGTTGTATGATATGGATCTGGCTCCCCAATTCTCTCAGTCAGAATGCTACCTCTGAACAATATAGAGATTTATTGGTAACCTTTATCGTATGAATGTAGCAATAAAATAAAGCAAGCTGATGTAGACAAAAAACACAACCCATTTATTTCATGCATTTTCTTCCAAATATGGGGAAAATTTCCCTATATTCTGCCTATTGGTGGGTTTGTAGTAAATTTTCTTTTCAATATAAGTCATCGTAAAACATGAGCTCTAAGGACTGAGTGTGCTATTTTGCACGTTAAAATGGAGAAAGATGCAAACGAAATGGGATCACAGGTCCTTTTGTTTGCAGCTGCTTTCTGAATGAGGCAAATTGCTCTAATAATATAAAGGTGCATGAAAGCTGAACTAGGCCATGGTGCAGGACACAGACCTTTGTAGACAGCCACAGGTATGCAGCTACCAATAACATTTTGCCATATTCCTTAAACCTGAGTACAGCCTAAGGGTGTAGCCACAAGTGGCAGGATGATCTGAATGTTTGCTAGGCTGCTCCTGCAAGGGCTTTGTCCTTAAACCCACACTGAAAAGAGAAAGTACTTAATGTAGGAAAAGATCTGGACTATGGGATTTAGGTGTGTAACCACTGTCTTTCACATAAACATTGCGTTGGATGCAAGAGATATTGCTTTTCTAATGTGGACACTGAGAATTTTTGCTTCTGGTAATGTTCTTTCTATTTCCATAAGCAGAAACTACTCCCCACCCTCCAGGCCAGAGTCCCTGAGAAGAGAGATGGAGCTTAATTTACATTAACCTCCTCCATACTTTGCATTGAGCTCACCTTAAAGTGGCACTTTAAGTGCTCATCTTAAGTGTATTTGTGCCAAATGGAATAATGAGTAAATTCCTACATTTAGTTGTACTAGTCATTCTTAAAAAAATAGGTTTTCTACATGAGTGGTTTTTCTAGACATCTGGAAATTTATCATCTGAAGACCCTTATGTTTTCTTTAATATTTGTCAATGACAGATTATAAAAATATTTTCAGGGCCGGCCCGGTGGCGCACTGCTACAGTGCACCGCTTGGGAGCGTGGCGGCGCTCCCGCCGAGGGTTCGGATCCCACATACAGACCGGTTCCCGCTCACTGGTTGAGCGAGGTGTGGCGCAACACCAAGGGTTGCGATCCCGTTGCCGGTCCCGGTCCGGTACGGGCGCGACACTGAGGGTTGTGATCTGTTGCCGGACACGAAAAAAGACAAAAAGGAAAAAAAATATATATATATTTTCAATCATCCTTGTCTTTTGAAATGGAGGAAATGGACAGATCTTGAGCTTTTCCCAGTGTCTCAGAGTGGCATGATCCAGGCTTGGGTGGTGGCCAGATGGGGCAGCCAGAGCGAAGGCAGACAGAGCCCTGGCAGTAGAGAGAGGGCATCTGTCCACAAGCAGTAGGAGAAGATTGGGCGAGGGGATAGTGGAAACCAGAGATGAGCCCAGTGAGCAGCCTACTGATGACAGACAGGAAGCCACAGCACGCAGACCTGGCCCAAAGCAGTAGATTGAAATCCAGGTAGATGAGACTGTGGGACTAGGGATTTCTGACCAGAAAATATAGGGATTCAGCCACAGAGAGGGGTCAATCCCCAGGAAAAATGGGGAATGAGGCAGGATCTCAGAGGATCTGGAGCACTGTATATACAGCCAGGACAGTCATTAATGTGGAACACAAGACTAAATCCCCAGTGAAAGGTGAGAATGGAACGAGAAAGTTAGGTTGGCTCCTCTAATCTCCATTATGCAAGTTTAGGATGAACCAAACCAAACCTACCAGTTTAGAATTTGGAAGGTATTGAAATTACAGGTCATAGTTTAGGAGTTGAAGCAACAAAGAGTTGGAGTTGATAAGTCAGTCCCTCCATGGATGAACTTTATGAACTAACTCACTCACTTTACTATGGTACAGAGGTATTTTCAGAGGTCATTGGTATCATCTACCTACCTACCTACCTACCTGTCTATTCTCTCTCTCTTTCTCTCTCTCTCTCTATCTAGTATTAACTGTCTCATTTCTCCCAAGGTTCAATACATCCTTTTTTAAAGTTTTGAGCTCATTTTTCATTCTGGGAGAGACTTCCATCATTGTGGATTGCCAGATGTACCTTATTTCCGAGAAGGTATGTCTGTTTTGAGCCTTTAGTCAGTCCCCGGCTTTCTAATTTGTGTCTCCTGATCTGTCATAGGCAGGACCAAGCTCTGCTCATCTGTCCGCAGGAGACATTTTTGGAATAGTTCATTGGCACCTTGAATATCCAGAGATCTCTTAGTCTGGAAGACACAGCAATGACACAGTTATTCTTAAAACCCTGTAAAAAAATTCTCATAGATGCCAAAAGAAAATCTCAGAACGATCATGCTCCAAATCTCTTGTATTTTATTAACAGGTGAGTCTCTCAAGCATCTACCTAGATTAGATTAATATTTACACTTTACATTCTAAAGATATTCCTTTGATTCAATAGCAAACCCATGCCTTGGCATGATTCAGAATTAGTGGTGAAAGAAAGAGGCAGTTAATGTAACTAGAATGCTTTTTCAAGAAAGTTTCTTCTGATGTGTTTAACATCTAAGCTCATATTAAATTAATTACATTATTTGGCTATGCAAGTTTTGCTTGACTAATGGTGAATCTGCAATGAATATTATTCTAACATTTGGAATGACAGAAAGTTATCCAAAAGGCATAACATGCTGCTTATATCTTGCAAGTCTTTATGTTCCAGCCAGAAAGAAAGACAAAAATAACATCAACAGTGATTAACAGGAGTAGAAATATTAGCACAGGGAAATATGAAATTGAACAGTTAAAACATATAATTAACAGGTTTCAATCTTTCCCATCATTTTATTTTATTTCTCATTCTTTCTAGTTTTCCTCACTCCTATAGTTCACTTTGCTCTTACTCATTTTCTCTTTCCATGTATTTTTATCCCGTTATTTCCAGTTTTCTCTGTCTTCTTTTCCTTCAAATAATGCATTTCCTTTAAAAGTACTTCATCACTATTTTATCTTATCCCCTTTTTTACCTCTTTTATATTACATTTTAGTGGCATTTTGATGATATCTTTTCAAAAGCTTTATCAAGCATCAAATATAACAAAACTCAGCAGCAATTCAAGGCCCCAAAAATAGTATATTAAAATTGCTAGCCTCAAAAAGATATTTTACATAAATCGGTTTGCAACCTGACCTCAAAGTCAGCCAACTGGGCATTTTTCCTGTTGGAGGGAGGCAGAGGTTTAGAGGATAGGAAGATTTTGTGGCTTTTTTCTTCTATAGGCAGGGGTAGCAATGGGAGAGGGTAGATCTGAGACCATTAAGAGCGGGCTGGTGAAATTATTGGAAATTTGGTGAGGTTCTTTTTAAAAATTATTTTTTAAAATTTATCTATGGTCAGGAATGTAACTTCCATAAGTGATACTGCTAGCTTCAATAGCTAACATTCAGTTTTAGGTGTATTTAAATCCTAGCATATCAATCTTGCTTGTACTATTGCTTTTGACCTTACACTGTCAGTCAAACCCAAGATTTCCCTTGTGGATCGGAAAAGATTTTCAGTACAAAACATGTTGAAAACACCAAGTTAATTTGGATTAGAGAAAAACTGGTGGGAGGATGTGGGGTATGCATAAAGCAAATGTACTTCACAGGGCCTGGTTTTGCAAAGCCTTGCAGTTTCAAATATTGACCTTGCAAAGGACAGGAAATTTTCCCCAGGTTATAGTCTCTGTTGTAAGATAAAGAATTGTAACACAGCAAGTTTGCTGACTCAGAGACAGACGGGTTACTGAATGATATGTAAAGATACTGGCAAATTGTTGTAAGAAGGGAATGTTTGCTAAAATCAAGCTTTTGTTAGTGGATCAACTTAATTGCATTATAGAATGTCACCTTGCTTGTCTTACTGAATGTTACCAGCTTCTATAGTTAACCTTGTTAAACTGTACTTAGCAAAAACCCCACCTATGCTCTCTTCCTATAACTTCCTGGTCTGGAGAAAAAATGTGGGAAGAGAATCCCAATTCGTGGTTAATTTCCCAATGGAAGGAATGCCTCTATCTTGAGGGTTCTGGGAGATTAAACCCTTTTCAGGGCTTCTCACTGCTCAGAAGAGATGGGCTTTGAGTAATCTTTGGCAGCTCTGTCACCTAGAGGATAAGGGGTGACAAATCCATGGGAGGCAAAGCAACAGGAGGATAAATATTTCAGATGACTAAAATTTATTTTTAAGATATCTCTTTCATGTCCTTAATAGGAAGTGCTTACCACATGTTCTGCCAAAAATAACCATTCAAAAAATATCAGATATGCTGTTGTTGAAGATGCCAGTGATAATAATATAGCGACAATATCTCAAACTCTGTCCTACCCATTTTCATTTTTATCCTGAATACCACCTTGCTTTCTCGTCTTCATAGCACATAACACATGCAAAGAAAACAAAATGGTGCTGTACAGGTGGAGGCATCAACCATGTGAGAAAGGCAATGATAATGCTGTTCCCTCCTGCCTGGGCTGAGAGTACTGGCTATATAAAGACTTTTTCCCAAATTGACATTAAAAACATAAGTCAGGTGGCATGGGTTTCTGTACTGGCTCTGTCATTGAGTAGCTATGTGAAGTTTAGCAAAGTCTTTTATCTTTTAAAGAGGCAGTTCCTCTTTGTAATATGAGGGATTGTAAAAGATGACTGCAAAAGTTCCTTCTAAATGTAACATTCTGCGATTCAGATACAATAGGTAGAGTGGCTAAATTAAAGATAAATGGTTGTTACTTTTTCTTTTTTTAGTTTCTAAAATCTGTTTTTAAAAATAAATTAGTATAGTTCCACTTCCTGAATGGTATTATTAGAATCCTGTGGACCTTTTCCCAGTAAAACAATAATAATTGGTAAAAAATAATTTAAAAATGTAAGATCTCTGGAAATTATCCTAAGCACATACAGCAAATAAAGAAACATTTATTTGGAAAAAAATCTACCAAATCGTGGTAAGAAGAGTGAGAGTCTGTGGCACTTGAGCCGTGACTCCCTCCTCCCAACCCCCAACTCCCCACCCTCCAGCAGATCATCAGGATTGAAACTCCCCTCCTGGTGGGTGTGGCCAAAAAGGTGAGGCTCCTTGTGCCTTTAGCTCCCAATCCAGGGATACAGTAGCTCATCTGAAAAGGCAGGCCACCAGCATTTCTCAAATGATGGCAAAATTCTGTTGAGTGAGGCCAAGAGTTTGGGGGGTCCTTTATTCCAGTTATGGCAAGCTGAGAATACTGGGACTCTGCCCTCTGCTCAGGTCTCTAGTATGGTATAGGTTTCATGCTGGGAGAGGGAAGACTAGAAGATCAGATTCAAAAGACATTCTCAAGAAAGTGAAAAGACAACTCACAGAATTGGTGAAAATACTTGGAAACCATATGGCTGTTAAAGGACTAGTGTCCAGAATATATAAATAAGTCTTGCAACTCAATGCAAAAAAGACAACACAATTTAAAATGGGCAAAGGATCTGAATAAATATTTATTCAAAGATATACACATGGACAATAAACACATGAAAAGATTCTCAACATCATTAGCTATTAGAGAAATCCAAATCAAAAATACTTTGGGAGCAATCCCTAGAGTTCTCCTTACTATCAAGTAATAAAGCCTTAAACAAACAAACAAAAAACTACAGTGGGCTAACACTTCATACCCACTATACCATGGCTATCTCTCTCTGTCTGCATATATATTTGTGTATGTATGTATATACATATATATGACAGATAATAATTGTTTTCAAATATATGGATAAATTCAAACCCTCCTATACGTCTAGTGGGAATATAAAATAGTGCAGCCACTTTGGAAACAGTCTGTTAATTCCTTAATAATTTAAAAATAGAGTTGTCATGTGACTCAGAAGTTCTACTTCTAGGTATATATACCCGAGATAAATGAAAACATATTTGTATGTTCACACAAAAACTTGTACAGAAATATTCTTAGCAGCATTATTCATAATAGTCAAAAAGTGGAAACAACCCAAATGTCCATCAACAAATAAAGTATAAACAAACTGTGTGTGGTACTGTATATTCATACAATAGAATATTATTCATCAATAAAAAGAAATGAAGTACTGACTCATTCTACAATATGACATGAATGAACCTTGAAAACATCATGTTAAGTGAAAGAAGCCAATCACAAAAGACCATATATAATATACCATTTTATATGGAAATCCTAGAATAGGCAAATCTATAGAGACAGAATGTAGGTTCCTAGGGCTAAGGAAGCAGTGTTGGGGTGAAATGGGGAGTAATCACTAATGGATACTAGGTTTTGTTAGGATGATGGAAATATTCCGGAATGGATGAATTGTGATTGTTGTGCATCTGTGTGAATATACTGAAAGTTATTAAATGGTACACTTTAAATTGTGAATAGTATGGCATGTGAATTTTATATCAAACTTTATAGGAAGAATGCAAATTAGTACTTTTGCTAATGGGTTATAATTTTATATTTTTCTATTTTTCCATTTGACTCTGTACTTAGCTGATGATGTTACCACATCATTACCATGCAAAAAATTTATTTATTTGAAATTCTCAATAGTTTTCTTTAGGGCTTTTGTGTATTGTGTCTTACTTAAAATGAATTCCTTACTACAATATTGGATGAAAGTTTTCTCATTTTTTTGTTCTAGTACTTTTAAATCTTTTTAAAGTTTAAATCTTTGATCTATCTGGAATTATTAAAAACAAAAAACATCTTCTCTCTCTGATTGGCTATGTCACCTTTATCACATACTAATTGCTGACAATTAAGACTATTTCTGAAAACTCTCCACCTAATTATGAAACTGTGCCACATTATTTTAATGATTGTAGCTATCAAATGTGTTTTAATAGCTGGTAACTATAGTTACAAATTGTTTCATCTGTAACATTTCAGAATTTTTTTTGTTTTTCTTACATGCTTATTTTACACTGTAAACTTTTAATTAGCAATCTAGTTTCAAAAAATAGGTATTGAATACTCGTGTTATTTTTATTGGAACCATATAAAAGGTTTAGATTCCTAGTTTAGACATCTTTAAAATATTCAGTATTAATATACAGTAAGAAGTTAGGTCTTTTATTTATTTGAGTCTTCTTTTATGTCTCTCGGAGTTTTAAAGTTTTCATATGGGATTGACACATTTATTGTTAAATTTATTTATAAGTTTTACTTGTTTTCTTTTGTCTTTGGTGGCTTATAAATAGAATTTCCCCCATTTTTTCTGTGTGGTTATTTTTAAACAGATAAGCTTTACTTCTTTTTTATTTATTTATTTTTATTGGTTATGAATATTCATGGGGTACAGAGCAAATTGTCACCACTCGTGCCTAAGATGTGATGGCCAGATTCATACGGGCAGCATGCCCATTACCACAAACTGTGATTATACCTCTGTCCCCCACCCAATTATCCCCTCAATTATCCCCAACTCCCCTCCCCATCCCCCTTTCCCCACTCCAATTTATATCCCTAGGTGTGTTCTCTCCCTCTGCAAGTCCAACGCCCCACTGTCGTCTTTCTTTCCTTCCTTCTTTCTCTCTTAGCCCCCACTTATGAGTACATATGGTATTTATCCCTCTGTGCTTTGAAAAGCTTAACTTTGGTATATTAACTTAATAGCTAGATAACCTCTTTTCTAGTAATTTTAGTTAATTTTCCTGGATTTTCTAGTTACAAAAATAATAGAAATTTTGTTTCTTCCGTTCAATTTTTATGAACTTTTTAATGAAAATTTTATGAATTTTTCCCCCTCTACTTGCATTGGCTGATACTTACAAAAAAATATATCTCAAAAAATACTTGTGAAGACGGGCAACCTTGTGTTGTACTTTAATGGGAATGCTTTTAGTGTTCATCCAGTAAGCATAATATCAGCTTGTTTTAAAGACATTTATTTCATTAAGAAAGTATCCACCTATATCAACACTTCTTTAAGAAATTCTAACAGCCTTTTTGACATCAAAGGAGCTGGTCATATGTTCTTTTTCCTTTGACCTGTTTACCAGTTGTAGGTAATAGATATCACTCTAGCTAGTTTAGACAGAAAAGGAATTCTTGACAGGTATTCCACGGCTTTCAAAATCTTTTTAAGAGCTAGAGTAGCTGGCTCTAGGTAGGCTTCTGGGTGCAGGTACCAGCTGTCAGTGCACCCTCACTCCTCTCATCTGTAAAGCAGCTGCCATTGACATTGAACTTGTTGAATCAGGAAGCTCGTGTCCATGGGTCCAATGGGGCTGCTTCAATTCATATCACAAAGCAGATCCTAACTTCCTTCCTCTTTTCCTGTTTAACTCAGTTCCAAATTCAAGCAGCAAAGTCTGCCTTGCCTGCTTGATTGCCAGAACCTAATCACACCCAGCTTCCTACACGCAAGTGTGACTGGAAAAGGCAGATTTTAGAGTTCCAGCCACTGCAGTACCAAGAAAGCACACTCCAAGGGGGCTTAAGTGGCTCTATAGAGACAGACGGCAAATCCTGCCACACTATTAATACAGTGAATTATATTAATATTGAAAATTCTTTCCATTTCCAGAATGAATGCAAGTTCATATTATCTTTCTAACATTCTAGTTAAATATATTGGCCAGCATTTTGCATCAGCATTAGTAACGTGATTGTTAGTTTTTTCCTTTCTTTGCTGTTTTTGACCAGTTTTGTCATCAATGTTACACTGAATTCGTAGACAGAATTTGGAAGCTTCCCTTTTCTCCCATGTTCCAGAGCATTTTTGATGCTTGGAGCTATTTGTTTCTTGGAACTGTGATGGACTTCTTCTGTCCACCTATCTTGCCTCTATAATGTCTACAGAGCAGCTCTATTATTTTTCTTATTCAAAAAATATTATTCTATTTGTATTCTTATTCATTTAGTGAACAATTTTAGAAATTATTACTTTCTGAGGAAAGCATCTATTTTTTTCTAGGTTGTCAAGTTTAATTGCATTGATTTGAGCAAACTATGCTATTATTCCATTTTTTTTTCTACGTCTTCATTTTTGTGTGTGTGTGTGTGCATCTTCTGTCTCTTTTCTCAGTTAGGCTAGATATAGGCTTAATTATTTTACTCCTCAATTAGACTAGAGGTAGGCTTAATTATTTTACTCAGACTAGATATAACCTTAATTATTTTACTACTTGCTTGTTGTTTTTCAAGAAGATACCTCTGGAATTGATTTATTTTTCTTTTTTTCCAAATTCATGATTTTCCATTTTTATCTTTATTCATTCATTTATTGTTTCTTTAACTTTCTCTAATTTTTTTGTGTTGAATAGGTAATTCATGCAGTTACTTTATTTTCTTCTAAAATCAGCAATTAAATCCATAGATTTTTCTCTTTACATTATTATTTTTTCACATTTTTGTTTTCCAGGTGGTTGTCTATTTCAGTTATTTTCTTTCTGAACAAACATAAAAAGTAATATCCAGGTAATATATGTTTTTGGTACTTTTTTTTTGTTATTTTTTCTGTTTTTATCTCAATTTTATCTGTCTCATAAGATTCATATTATCTTTTCATTCTATATGTCTATGAACATTTTAAAATACCCTCATATGTTGTACTATTTTTGTGGAATAATATAAAATAAGATTTTGAAATATTACATAAACATGTGAAAGAAAGGTATGTTCTTCATTTTCAGAATGTACAGATTAATATGTCTTTTTGATCCACATTGTTATTTATATTTCTTGTTTGTTCCTTTTTTTAATCTACTTGATTCTTTAGAGGCTGAGAAAGTTGCATTAAAGTCTCCTGTTATTAATACTTTATCTATTTTAAGATGCATTTCCTGAAATGCTTGTTTTATACATTTAGATTCTATTTAATCAGAAGAATAGATTTTCACAATCATTTTGGTAAAATTTGCCATTTATTGTTAAAGAAGTAGCCACTTTTCTCAGTTAGAGAAATTTTTGCTTCAATTTCTCCCTTGACTAATATTAATATTTTAACCCTCATTTTCTTTTTGTTACATTTACTTGTTATATAATTGCCTACAATTTTACTTTCAACTCTAGTGAGTCCCTTGTTTTAATTTTTTTCCTTAAACATAGGCTACTGTTGGGTTTTACTTTTAGATCCCATCTATTTGTATTAATAGACCGATTTATCTCTTTTATAGTAATTGGTGTGACAGATATGTTTGGTTGACCTTAATTCTATTACCTTTCTGTTATCCTTGATAAAAGTGAGGGAATAGATAGAACCAGTGGATTGTAGTCACATCTTTCTTAAACTGCAAGAGCTGGAGACACTCCTTTCATCTTTTCTCTTCTGTCTTTTTCACTCCAATAATGTTTGTCTTTCATTCTTTTGATCCCCGTTTAATGCAGAATAAAAGTAGCCATGGATACTTATAAATATTTTCCTTCTTTTGTTCTATGTTTTACCTGTTTATTACCATTTTATTAGAAGTAAAGGAGGAAACTCATATCATTTCTCCATTCTACCTCAGAAATCTGAACCTTATAATTTTTAATCAATGCATGTCATATAATATTATAGATTTAGTTATAATATACCTAATATATAGGTTGTTTTAAATTTGTCAATATTGTAGGCAATACTGAGTGGAATATCTTTGTACTTATATTTTGGTGCAATTGTGCAAATATTTCTGTAGAATGGAAACCTGGAAGTATAAACTTGGGGCCAGAGAATTTTTCTTTTTTTCCTGTGGCTGACCATTATGGACAGACAATATTTACACTAGTACACACTCTATCAACAGTATATGGGAAAGGTTGTTTCTGAATAGTCTAATCACAACATTGAATATTATCAATATTTTAAGTTAGATTTTACCATTTTGATAAGTGTATAAAATTATCTTTTGTTCATATTTGATAAAAGTGTATAAATGTATAAAAATGATAGTTTCTATCTCTACTTCCCTCATTGGTAGTACATGTGTTTGTGCATGCGTGCATGTGTGTATTCATTATGTTGTCTGTTTTATTTTTTCTGTGAATATTTTTTCCTTATTAATTTTCGGGAACTTTTTATATATTCTGGCTATGCCTTTTCTTTTACACATACTGCAAATAGTGTCTCTTTGTTGCTTGTATTTTAACTTTTTGTTGGGGCTCTTGGTATACTATTTTAATTGGTATGTAATCTAGCCTGTCAATTTTTTTGTTTATGATTTTCTTGAAAACAAGATTATTGTCAAGAGCCACGAGGTGTCTAGATGGTCAATTAGGAAAATGAGCCAACTAAAAGTAACAATTAAGACTTCAGTCACTTATTGCAATAGTGTAAGCAAGAGGCCAAAAAAGAGAAAAGTTTTGGCTCCCTCAGTGTTTCACTTTTCTCCATGGAAACGCACCAGGTGAGGGTCAGTCAGATAACTTGCAGTGCTGGTGGAGGAAATTGTCTCATTGTGAAGGGAGCTCTGAATTAAAGTGTCCTGCCATTTTCTGAACCTGGGGTTCTGGGGGAGGCTGGGGGAAGGGCTAGGAAAAGTACTGAGCCATAGCGGAAGTTACAGAGATTTCCCATCTACATTCTGCCTCTACCCATGTATAGCCTCCCCTGTTATCAACAACCCTCACCGGAGTGGTACATTTGTTACAGTGAACCTACACTGACACATCATTATCACTCAAAGTCTGTAGTTTACACTGCAGTTCACTCTTGGTGTTGTGCATTCTATGGATGCAATGTTGGAATGCCTATGTCCTCCTCAAATTTATATGTTGAAACCTAGTTCCAGTGTGATGGTAATAGGAGGTGTGGCCTTTAGGAGGTGATGTCATGGGGATTAATGCCCTCATAAAAGAGGCTCAAGGGAGCTCGTTTGTCCTTCTACCATGTGAAGACACAGTGAGAAGGCATCATCTATGAAGCAGGAGACAGATACTTGCCAGACATGGAATTTGTTGGTGCCTTGATCTTGGATTTCCTAGTCTCTAGAACTTTAAGATATAAATTTCTGTTGTTTATAAGCCACCCAATCTCAGGCATTTTGTTATAACAGCCTGAATGCACTAAGACAATGGGTTTGGACAAATGTATAGGGCATGTATCTACAATTATAGTATGATACAGAGTAATTCACTCTCCTAGACATCCTCTGTGCTCCACCTATTCATTCTTCCTTATTTTTTATTGTGGATTTTATATAGTGTGGAGAGAATGGGGGCATGCCATCACCTCTTTAGTGAATAAGGCCTCTAAAGGACTTTGTTCTGCCCTATATGTGTAATTGTGATAGAATTTCAATCATCAGGATGTTACTAACCATATTTTTGTAGAAATTGACTGCTGGAATCAACTGTTCTCTTTCAGTGCAGCTGGGAGAAGGCTGTCTCTTCCCACTTATACTAGAAAGGCATGTGAAGCAAAGGCCTAAACAGGAATGAGCCTCAGGTGAGCCAGCAGAGCCACTGTCTGCCTAATAGCCAAGAAACACATACTGTGTCTCTCATGATTTCAAAGCAGGTTCCTAGAGAACTGGAAATGATGATGAGAATAGGTTTGAGGGAACCCTTGCCCAAAGACATGAGTAGACAGAGAAAGACTTAAGGTATAAAAACAGACTAATTTTAAGAAGGCAGACCAAGCCAAGTATTCAAAGCAGTGGTTCTCCTGGAGGAAATATTTAGTTGAAAAATAGAAGACAATCTTGAATGAACTGTAATGTAAATTATTAAGGTCTTATGATATGCCACAATGGAATAATCAGAGAACTACAAAATAAGTAGACTTCTGGGAAATAGGAAGTATGATTTCCAAATTTAAAATTTCAACAAAGAAACTCAAAACTTCTGTAAACCAAATTATTTCTTTGGAAGATCAAATGGAAGACAGCAAAAATAATGGAAGATGCAGATGAGAAAATGAGACAGGGAGCTGATTCAGGACTTCCTAAAAAGAGATAGGGGTAGTTGGGCAAGAAGAAACAACAGATAGATAGTGGAGGAAAACTTCCCTGAATGATGGAAAAAAATTAAATTTTAAGTACAAAGGCTCACTGAGTTCAAAATGGGATTAATTTAGGAAGATGTACCTAGGGAATTTTCTCAATGACAGAGATAAAGAGAAAATTTTATAAGTCTAAAGATAGAACAGATTACTTATAGAGGAAAGTGAATGAAAACGTCATCGAGCTTCTCATGTAAGCTAAGAAAACAGATTTTTAGAGAAAAAAAGTGTAATCCAAGAATTGTATTCCTTGCAACTTTATATAATACAAAAGACAGAGATTGAAGGACATGCAAGAAATTTAAAATTATACCTCTTTCATCTAAGTAATTGAGAAACTTCATAGAGTGAAAACTATATCAGAATGAAGATTTCTATAAGCCAGAGTGAGTAGCAGTGATAAATCCCCCGAGACTGCTTCCACTGCTTCGGAGGAGCCCCCACTCCTACCCATTTTTGCTTCACCTCTAGTTGGTGGGCTTCCTGGGTTTGTTTTCTTTTTCCTTTGCATGGTTGTTTTGTTTGTTTTGTTTTGTTTCTGAAGCCTTCGTGTCAAGTCTCTTGGAACATCCCTGACAGGTGCTGGAATAGCAGACTCCTTTTATGGTGGTCTCTGACTCTTCTAGCATATTGGTAGGCTGCTGAGTGGCGTGGTAAGGAAGACGGTATTCCTTCTGCTATCATTCTGTTCAGTGCCCTGAGATATCTTCTTCTTTGAGTATCCACAACATATTCTAATTTCCCATTTCTACTGGTATTTTTAAATACGTGTTCTCAATCATCAGGGCTCTGCTGTCTAGTTGGGTTACAGAGAATGTATGTCCACTAGAAATCAAGTGTAGGCTTCATCTTACACAAGAGTCTTCATCTGTCTGAATATTTCTACAGAATCAAGTAAAACTCAGTAGACTGGATAGTGGCCTACAACTGAGTAAGGACCAGGCACTCCCAGGTAAGAAAGGATATAAATGCAGGGTATAGCCATAATCCATGTGGCCACAACATATTAGGGGATTGCTTGGCTACTCTGAATTTAATTCCTATTAGTGCTGAGGGATATTAAGAACTTAAATTTCTTTGAAATTGGAGGCAACTCTTAGTGCCCTTGATATACTACAGCGATTTTGTCTTGGCCAACAGTGACCACTCTGGGGTATGGCCCAAGGTGATGGGCTACCTCAAAAGTTACAGCAGTTTTCTGGAGGCCACTCATAAGGCTGTACAAGCACAACTCTCAAATGATCCCCTTGCATTCCAGGGCCCCACCTTGGTGATGCTGCTGCTCCCTCCACAGCACTCTCCACGTGATTTTCTTCTCTATTCTCTTCTTCTTCTCCACTCCATGAGCATGGATCTCCAGTTGACTGTGTGTGAGAGCCCAAGGACAGTGACACACCCATGGACTTGGGGCAGTAGGAGATGGCTGTGGGATGGGTCAACACCTCTTCTTCTCAGGGGTTGTCTAGAAATTCAGCCCCTGTGGTCTATACCATCTGGGGTGAAATTAGCTTTAGTAGCTATTCTTAAAAAGACACTAAACAAACCCTCTTACAGTGAGGAAAAGATTGATAAATTAAAAAGTGATTAGAATAGATTCCAACACAAAGAAACGAAATCCAGGATGTGTGAATTCAAGGTCAAATACCGTAATGGGAAGGATAGTGATTGGCATTTATGTTAACAAGTTATGCTTTGGAAACCTTTACTGGAGTATATGAAAACAGAAAATTATTTCCAGGTGGACATTCTGTCTTGTTAGGTGGTCAGCCAAGCCTTCAGCTGTGTGTATTCATAACGTGGGAGTTCAGCAATCATATTGGAAATGTTGGCCAGTCATGGTTGAGACAAACTTGGCCAAAAGAAAAGATATTCATCATTTACCTAGAAAAGTTTCATTTTTCCATCTGGGTCAATGAGGTTAAAATTTTCAAGGGAAAAAAGATACCAGCTATCAAAATACGAAACGAGGGTTGGAATAACAAACTTGATATGTGGAAGAATAAGGGAGATAACAGGATTTTCCTACGAAGTGAAGAAAAAGTTGATATTAGTAAAATGCTGACCAGCAGAGTGAGCAAAAAAATAGCAGTGAAAACAAATGAAGTAAAATGAATACAGGAAAAAGTATATATCTGACCAGTAAGAATATGAAAAGCTACTCAGTTTCACACACAGTTAAGGAAATGAAAATAAAGCTGCAGTACGATGTTATTTTAAAACTACCTGGTTATAAGGACATATTTTGAAATTTTATTATATTTAGTGTTAATGAGGGTGTGGGGGAACAAATACACACACACACACACACACACACACGTTGATAGGACATTAAGTCTATTTTTGGGGTAAAATTTGGCAATATCTATCAAAATTAAAAATTACATATCCTTTGACTTAACAATTTTACTTTTAAGAATTTAACCAAAGTACAAAATTTTAACTTACAAAAATTTAAATTTGCATTGTCTGTAACTGCAAAAAATTGAACAATTTAAATGTCTATTGAAAAAGTTGATATTTTAATTGTGTTACTGCTACCTAAAATTGTTTGTAAATTTAATGAAACAATAGTCAATCACTAATAATTATTTCTATAAAACTTGATGAAGTACTTTTAAACTTCATATGCAAGAGGAAATACATAAGAAAAGTCAATTGAATTTTGAAAAAAGAATAAGAAACATTACTGAACATTAAAAAAAATATAAAGGTAGAGATTGAGATTGAATGTTACTAGTGTAATAGTAGATGGAAAAAGTAATAAAACAAAATGGAGAGTGTAGAATAACCTGTGTTTAATGTGGAAATATAATTTATAAAAAAAGAAAAAAGCATGAGAAAAGCATGAGGTATTTAAATAGTGGTAGAAAGACTGCTGGTTATCAATTTGTAACAAAATTAGTAAAGCCGCTATATTTCATTGATTCTAAGACTCATTTCTTTTCATATTTTAGTATTCCCAAAATCAATTTATATCTTACAGTTTGTGAAGGTTCATGGGTCATTGTTTAACTGGAAGCATTTTTTTTTCCTTAGAGGTATATAAATTAAAATAATAAAATTATAGTAGAGTCTTACATTTAACAATATATGGTAGATCCCTACTTAACACAATGCAGAAAAATTAATTCCAGAAATTGTAAAGAGCTAAATGTTTACACAAACACACACACGCACACACATAACAGATATTAGCAAAGATGAAAACACAAATAATTTTTATGTGAAATTGAGGAATCTGCCTCCAGGCCAAAATCCTATGTCTAATCTTTCAAGACCAACCAGGGGAATAACAAAGGCCTTATCTGCAGTCCTCACAGGTGGGAAGCTGCCCTGCCCAGTACAAACTTGGTGCAGAGCCATTTCTTTTTTTTTTTTTCACATATACAAACAGTTTCTTTTCCTTTCTTTTTTTTAAGATTAAAAAAAGGCCCACATTTATTTGTACATATTTGTGGCATCAGTGTGTTGTTTCAGTACATGCATATACTGTACAATGATTCACTTTGAGTAGATAGTATAGTTTTGTACCCATTAGTCCACCACTTTCCCTCCCCCTTCCTCACCCCACCTCTGTCAACAGCAAAATAACCCAATAAAAAATGGGCAAAGGAACTGAATAGACATGTCTCAAAAGAAGACATACAAATGGCCAACAGGCACATGAAAAAATGCTCAACATCACTAATCATCAGAGAAATGCAAATTAAAACCACAATGAGCTATCACCTCACTGCAGTGAGATGGTTATTATCAACAAGACAGAAAAGAACAAATGCTGGCAAAGATGTGGGGAAAAGAGAACTCTCCTAGATTGTTGGTGGGAGTGTAAATTAGTACAGCCACTGTGGAAAACAGTATGGAGTTTCCTCAGAGAACTGAATATAGACCTACCTTACAAGCTAGCTATCCCTCTACTGGGTATATAGCCAAAGAAAATGAAATCAATATATTAAAAAGACATCTGTGATGCCACATTCATTATAATGCTATTCACAATCGTCAAGAGGTGGAATGAACATAAATGCCCATCAGTGGATGAATGGAAGAAAAAACTGTGATATATGTACACAATGGAATACTACTCAGCTATTAAAAAAATGATATCCTATCATTTGCAGCAACATGGGTGGAACTGGAAACCAGCCAGGCACCAAAAGACAAATACTGCCTGATCTCACTCCTGCATCGAATCTGATAGATAGATAGATAGATAGATAAATAAAGTGGTTCTCATAGAAGTAGAGAGTAGAACAATAGTTACAAGCACATTTCTTCATTCCTAGCCTAAGTTCCTGCATTCAGAGGTCTCGTTATTGGAGGTTCGGAGAGGTTGTCTTTGCTGTGACACTTTCAGGTGCCTCCTCTGAGATCTCCTTATTGGGAGGTGAGGAGTGTCCTTGAAGACACTTCTCTACTTAATTTTCCTGTGACACTAAAACTGCTCTAAAAATAAGTTTTGAGGGGACAATGTATAACTTACAGATTTTCTATTTAGTGAACATGCTTACATTTAAATTTGAATTTGTCAAACTATGTTGTTGGAATAATTTCTCTGGATTGGAGCTGCTGGGGTAACTTATATCCAAAATCCTACTTTTTGAGTAAATTTTCCGTAATTGAAGTAAGTTCTCACAATGTTTGAATGAGAGGTCCCCACTTCCTAAAACTGTGCAAACATTAGATATCACTATTTTTAGTCATTGATGATGTAATATTATAGAGAAGTTGCTTTTTTCTTCTGTTAATGTTAAGTTGGGTCATTATCATATAGCCTTATTAGTCATTTGCATTATTTCATTTTTCTGGTTTTTTCTCTTTTACCTCTGTTGTAATATTAGTCCCTTTGTTATTGATTTCTAAGCTCATATGTGACTAAGGATGTTAACATTTTGTCAAGCATTGCAAATAAAATACCATGTGTTTTCCCACTTATTTTACTGTGGTGTTTTAATTTTTGGTTGTACAAAATTTATGTATTGAAACATAATCATGTTGTATTTAAAAAATAAAATAAAATAAATGTACTAAATAAATAAGTATAAGAAAGTCCAACCATGCTGCAGGCTTCACATGATGCTTTGAAATATGTCATCAAATATTGTTAATGCTTTAATCCTCTCATCTTTCTCAGAATGCTTGCTTTGATATTGCCATATGCACTTGCTTTGTCTGATCAAGAAGTAATTCTGAGAATACACACTGTGAGCAGGCTGGGGTGGTTCGTCTGTGTGTGCTGAAAGAATCTTCCCAGCATAAAACACTCTGGCAGCTGCGAACACAGAAGTCGTTGCTCAGATGACACCAGGAAGGTGGACCTCCTCCTAGGCCTCTGGGCCCTGAGTCCTCCTGTGGGCAGTAGGCAGGAGCATTCTGATGCTATTTGCTAGCATTGACTGTTCCATTTTCTCTGTAAAGGAAGCTTCAGATGTGTTTGGGAGCCTGATGATTTTCCAGGAATAGGCTTCATTCGAAATACAAGTTGAGCTGCCCCTGAGCAGAACAGGGAGAGAAAAAGAGTTATAGACATGTGCGTAGGCAGCCATTTCTCACAGATCTTTGAAAAAAATGCTTTACTATAATTTTTAGAGGAAAGCATCATTTAATTTCCATAAAATAAAATGAGTAAGACTTATGTCTAATTTGGCAATTTGCTGTCCACAGAATGTTTTGACATTATTTGAATTCTTTATGAGAAAAAAATTTATCTTCTTTCTCAAAATTGGGGCTGAAATGTCCCATAAAATGATGTGGCTTGGAGTTCTTTTTACAAAAGTAAATGTTCTTCCTGGACTAGATTCAATTAACTGCATTAGTTTAATGAGAACTACCTAACATCTCTGATGTTCAGAATTATACTGAAGTTATCTGTATGAAAACTATGGTGATTAGTACAGGAAATTTACTCTACAGTGGTTCAAACCTTTTGAAATGCTAAACTGCAAGTTTCCTTGGAGATATGGGTTAATTGCATAGTTGATATTTTGAAATGCTAATTACTTTTTCATCAAAAATTATCAAAGTGGACATATGCATCATCTTCTGTCCATTCCATCTATGTCTGTTTTCTCTTTAACTTGCTCAGATTCCTAATGGAGAAGAAAGCATAGCCAACAACACTGGCTTCTTCCCAGCTTAGTCTAAGCACATAATTTATCCACATCTGACTCTTTCCACAGTCAGTGAGTTCCAAGTCATTCTCTGCACCCTCTTCCCCTCACTTTTCAGTTGAACTGAAGGAAGTGAAAAATAACTTCTCATAAAAAGGATGGGGATAACTGTTGACCTTAGAACAGGACCTCTCAGAGATTTTGGCAAGAATTCATTCTCTATGTAGAGAACTATTCACATTTTATTCAGTACAATTGAGTAACCCAAATGGTTGAATAATGAATAAAAGCAAATAACCCAATAAAAAATGGGTTATGTCACAGAGAAGACAGTGAGTATAACTCTTTTGTTGCGGAGAAAATTTTACTTATGCTAACTTAGAGTAAACTGTCTTTAAAATATCTGAAAAAGATATATAATATAAAAATAATGTGCTGGTATTTTTAAAAGTTCATATAAAGATTCATATTATCTTTTAATTTTATTTTTCCATGAACATTTTGAAGCACACTCATACTGTCATGTGCCGCATAATGAATGACATTTTGGCCATTATACATCAGTGGTCCCATAAGATTATAATGGCTATACCATATAGCCTAGGTGTGTAGTAAACTAAACCATCTAGGTTTGCGTAAGTGCCCCCTAGGAGGTTTCACACGACTCATTTCTCAGAACATATCCCCGTCGTTAAGCTACATGTGACTGCATTAAAATAGAAGGAAACACTTGTTCATTCCCAACACAGAGAGAGGTAAAGGAAATCACTCTCAATTCTTCAGTCAGGAGGGTCACTTTTGGCTCCTCTCTCTTCTTCCATTATTGTCTCCTTCCCATGGAAGACAGATGTCTTTCTGTACTTGGTGTTATCGGGGAAAGGACATTCTTCTGGCATAGTCTCTGATCCTGGCTCTGCTCTTTCTCTGATATGCAGATTATAGGTAAAACATGCCCTCTTTCTGCTCCTGTTCCTGTGAGGAGAACTCTAGCATGAAATCAGATGAAGTGGCTGGGTGTGGGGTGGGGGGCAGTTGTAATGCTTCTTTGGGCTCCATTGTAGTAGGCTGTGGTTCTCCAGCTGTAGGAAAAGCAATTTAGTTCAGGAAGATAGAAGTAGAAAACCAGATATGCTGTCATCCTAAGACCTTTGCATTCATTGTTCCTGGAATGCTATTCTCTCAAATACGCTGGCACCCTTCATATCTTTGCTCAAGTGTCCCCTTCTCCATGAGGCCTTTCCAGACCACCCTACTCAAAATGTCAGTGTCCTTATTAGCACTCCTTATATGGTTCCTTGATATGCCACATAGTTTATGATTTCATTATCTGTCTTTTCCCAACTACAATGTAACTGCATAAGAATGTCGGTTAACTGCTCTGTACCCAGTGCTTGGCGAAGCTTCTGGCATACTACTGTAAGTATTTTTTGAATAAATGAAATTAAAGTTCCATTTCAGCTTCTGGATAAAGCTGTGTCCTTAAAATCAGTTAATCAAGAAACCTGTACTTTGGAAAGTAAAAATAGTACTACATTTTAGTTCCTGTACAGCTTCTATATATATTTCTTAAGTTTGCTAGCACCATAGATGAGAAGGATTGTGAGTGATGAGCACCCTAGGACCTAGAGAATAATGTGTGGAAATCGCAGACCGTTTCAGTCAAAGCTGGCAAGTTTTGTGGGGAGGGGGCAGGTGAGAGGACTGCATAGAGGAATTTTGTAGATTCACTTTCATTCTCGTCTTTGATAATTACATATATAATACATATAATTATATGTACATCAATATATAATCCCTTAACTCTGAGATAACCACTACGTGTATAAAACCATATGACTCTATAACTGTGTGTGTAGGTAGATTAGATAGATAGATATGAAACCAAGCATGATGTAGATAGTGGTTATCTCAGAGATAAGGGATTATGAGTTCCCATCTTCATCACATTTTTGAGGGGTTTATATCAAATTTTGTAAAATGAAAATACATGATTTATACCTGACACAGGGAATAATAAAACTCTACTGAAGAAAAATTCTAAAACAAAGGGAACTAGACAGCTTCCTTTGGTAATATTCTACCTAGCATGCTGAAGAGACCTTTCTGTCCTCAGTTTGCTTAATAGAAACCCTGTATGGATGCCGATACACATATTTAATAAAAACAGAACACCTGCCCTGCTAGATTTGAAACCAATCCCAGTAGTTCTTATGTTTACACAGTGTATTTTCTCAGAATAATGCTTCTATCATAACATTAATTTACTATCTTCAAGCATACAATAGTCTTCTGCTGGTAATAGTTTGACTTCTAATTAAGATAACTGGCAGGTTGCACACATGTGCAACTTTAAAAAGGATTTGATTTAAATTACACTCTAACCATACTCTGCAAAAGGTTTTATTAGTTCAACATTATACAATGACAACCCTCTTGCACCAACTCCCAGGAAAATACATTTGTTAATTAAGTCAAAAAACATTTTTTGATCACCTTTTATGTTTTAGCCACTGGCTTAAGCACCAGCAACATGGTGTTGAGCTCAAACAGACACAGTTCCTAGCAAATTTTATTGTTCTCGAGGGATCCTGCTTAATTCTTAGGAAGACCTTCTCCTTCCACCCATCTTATATTTTCAATAGCCTTTTAGTCTCAAAAGCCCTTAAAAAAGCTCTATAACTTTTGTTATTTTTCATGCAGTTTCATGTTCCATAAATCTTGTTTCAGAGCAGGTATGGCAATTTCTCTGGCTTCTAATAATTTTTCCAAAAAGGGATTTCTTTATAACATGATGAACATACAGTTCCTTTTCTGCTGTTATTTTATGTTAGATCTATGTGTCTGTATACTTAAAGCACAGGCACACATACATGCACTGCTTTCAAACTTGGGTCTTGTATGAGTATTGACACTTAACCATGTGCGGTATTATGCTTCCCCCCCCTACTTGAAATTTCCTCCTCCTTATTCCATTTAATTTCTATAAATCTTATTAATCTGTTAAATCACTTCTTCTCCTGGAAAGAATCTTCCCTATTCACTCCATCTCAAGCAGGTGTGTCTCTCCTCGGAGCCCCTAAAGCACTTATATTGTATATCATAATGGTCATTTTGCATTGACAGTAGCAAGAAACTATTGCCTATCACTGTTATTCACAGTTGCTGTCTGTTTAGTGTGCAGCTATTTTTAAAAGTTCAGGAGGAATATATATCTGGTAACTTTAAAAGTAGAAATAAACTTGGAAGGATCTATATAACTTGGCAAAGAAGTTAAACGTATTTCATTTTAAATCCTTGGAACATGAGCAAATTTTTTTCCTGATTAGAAAGATAGTCACAAAGAAATATGTCAAGCATAGTCATCATTTTTCACCATTTCTTTTTGCCCCTGATTATATGAGGAGAATGCTGCAAATGGTCAGTGCTATGGGTCAAATGTCCCCCAAAAGTTCATGTGTTGGAAACTTAATCTCCATCCTTACAGAGTTAACAGTAGGGAAAACCCAATTATGGTCTTTGAAAGGTGGGGGTCTTTAAGAGGTGATTAGATTGTGAGAACTGTAGCCTGGTGAATGGATTTATCCATTCATGCAGTAACGAGCATGGTTCTGATGGCTTTAAAAGGAGAGCTAGAGAGCAGGTTAGCTCTCTTGCTCAGCCTATTCATGTGTCACACTGGTCACCACAGGATCCTGCAGGGAGACACAACCAAGAAAGTCCTCACCTAGAAGCATCCCCCGGACCATAGACTTTCCATCCTCCCAAACTGTAAGAAATAAATTTCAGTTCTTTACAAATTACTTAGTTTCAGGTATTCTGTTATAAACAAGAGAAATGGAATAATACAGGCAGTTTCTCCGTCTAGCAGAAATGTAGCAAAAGTATTTGCAAGAGCAGAGCCTAGTATCAATGGGCAAGACAGTGCCATAATAAACCTACGTTGCAGTGGGAGGCTTTTGTGTCCCTGAACAGTGGGGCTGTTCCAGAGAAGCTTCATGCACCCAGGAGATGAGTTTCATGTTTTCTCTGAATAGGGTTGGAACAACCTATTGAAAATGTTTAAGCATTGATAGTAGCTGAGAGTGATGATCCTTCACCAAACACAGTGTAATGAAGAGTGAGACTCCATTTTTTGATATTTGACTGCTGACAGCTTTTAAGCTCAATCTGACCCTTCCTCTTTTGCCGCAGCTCTGGGCAAGCTGATAAGAAAGCCTGGGTGCTACCTTCTCTAGCATTGGTGATTCCACCATGCAAGCTCCTGGCCCTGTATGGGAAATTTTACCCCAGCAGTAAAAACCTAAGTCATTTTTTCTTCCTTGCTTAAGCCATTTTAGACCTGCTTGGGAGCCTGCCGGGCTCTCTCCAGAAAAGACTCAGTTATGTAAGTAACTGCAAGTAAGTTTCAAGCTTCTCATACACTCTTGGTGTGTGATGTCATCAGTCCTAATGTGAACCAAATTTGGGATAGAAATTTATGCCTCTCCCAGTGTGTAAATTACAAAATTTTGCCATAGATTTTGTTCGTTTAAAGTGGTTGCCCTTAATCTTTGCTACTTTGTTTTAAATAGTGAAAACATAGATTATCAGCTTGCAATGGCTCTTACTTATCTAAATATGTGATTTGAGGAAACTGAGATGCTTGAGTCATAAAGCTACAGCACAAAACTGTAACAGTGAGCACTGGTGACTGATTCCTGAATTGCAATTTAAAGCCTTCAAAAGAAATAAGCAGGCTTATTTGTATGTGTTCACCTTTCACACTCAAACAATGTAGAGGCCTTACATACCGTACTTAGAACTCTGTACATACTATAACTGGAAGGCAGAGAATCTGTCAAAGTTCTTGTTAATGGCAGATCCAGAATGTCAGCTTGTGCTGTTAAAAGTTCACAGAAAACCTAATCAACACAGTGACCACTGAAGGCAGGAGACCTTTTCAATTTAACTTCTGTATAACCTAATGCTGGTAATACTTTTACTATTATTACTACTAGCTAATAATAGCTGGTTTGTTATTTACTTATTTAGTTTATACGTTTATTATTTATTTCTACAATCTTCCAAGCACCTTAATAAGCACTTTACATGCATGATCATTTTTAATTCTCCAAAATCCCCATAAGATGGATTTTACGATTTTAGAGACATCACTCATGAACAGATGAGGAAATGGACACTTGTATCAGCTAATCTGCAGTCCAGGGTCCCAGGGCTAGCATGTGTGACAGCCTGGAGTCCAGGCCTGTGTGGCCCCAGAAGCTGCCCTCTATTTAACCCCTTGTGCATCCATTCCCACTCCTTGTGTGCACTCTAGGCTCAATACAGTTAAAATTTAGTGGATAATTACTTTTGTATGAAACAGGCACAGAGAAAATCAGGGTAGCATTGTAGAAAGAGTATTGAATAGGTTCTCTGCACACATAACTTTGAATTTCCACTATGCTACATATTAATTGAGTAAAAGCACCCCTCTAGCAACTTTATTTAGCCATTTTATTTATTTATAAAATTACAGGGCTGGATTAGGTCAAGGGTTCTTATTTTGGGATTTAGAAACGCTGAAATTAAATGCAAGTCTTATTTTTATGTGTGTATGCATTTTTTCTAGTAACTGTACCCATGATATATCTATTTCTCAAAGGGTTTCATAAAAAACAAGAATCTCAACTGGATGGTTATTAAGTTCTCTTGTAGCTCTAAAAATATTATAACTCCATCCAGCTTGAGGATAACAGAGAGAAAGCAGAAAGAATCAGGAAGTGATAAAGACAAGTACTTTTTATTTAAGCAATATTTAGCTACAATTTTATTTCTAAACCTGACACTTAAATAAAAATATATGGAGCATTTTTTTTACAAGTTCTAAATTTGCATCTTACATATAAATGGGAAAAGTAATAAATCTGATCTGACCAAGATCTGAACAAAGAGATCTTAATGGTGTAGTAATAAATTATGATCCATTTCAGGAGCAAAAATTGAATCCCGTAATGTTCCCTGCTTGAATGAATCAGCAAGTGTCTTTAGTTTGGGGTAAAAAAAAAAGTGGCAAATTTGCCTATAGCATTGCTTTAGTGACTTTGAAACTTGTATCCATTGACTTCATAGCTCAGATATCCAATTATTAAGAAGTTGTTTTCTCTTCTCTTTCAAATAAATAACTGAAAACTCTGAACCTTCTGATCATAGAGAGCTGTGTAATTTCAGGGGAAATAAAGAGCTTTGAACATTATTGTTCAATTCTTCATATTTAAAAATAATGATATCCTGGGGGCGGGTAATAACAGGGTACGTATATCCTGATCATATAAAGAGATGGCCACTAGCGTGGGTACAGCAGGAAAGATGGCATTTAAACTAATCTCCTTGATTGCCTTTCAAAAGTACAGAATTTCTGTGAGAGCATATCTGCTTTTTATCGGGAATTTTTCCACAGTCAAAATTTTATTGCAGAGCATCTTAGAGATCATAGATAACATGTAATGTCATTGTCTGGATTGATTAACCATGCATGACATCTATGAATATATTTATTGGCATTATGCTGTAATGATGTTTGAAAGAAAAAGAGATTGGCCAAAAGGTTAGGATCAGTATTATAATTAGTTTAAAGAAATTAAACCCGCTCACTCTTAGGCTGTTGCAGTTTTGCCCCTTCTCCCCCAGCACACCATCTTCGCCCCACCTTCTTTCTCCAAACCTGCTTTTCCTCAGTGGTCATCAGAGAGTCTTGTCACCAATTTTAATGGTTATTTCTTAGTAATTGACCTTGATGTCTATTCACATGAAGACACTACCGATTTCTATCTCTTGCTTGTAACTGTATCTTTAATTTCTGTGATTTTTTTTTTTTTAACTTTTCTGGTTCTTCTCCATCTTGTTTAACCTCTCTTTCTTCTATCCTCTAAATGTAGGTTTTTATTAAGATAATATTTCAGCCCTCCTTTCATTCTCTCTAAACATCCTTCTTTTTTTTTTAAAGTTTACTTATTTGTTAGTACTTTTTTTTTGTTTTTACATTTTAAGATGTTGTGGAGCAGTTGTGGGGGGAGGGGGCAAAGGGAAGGGAGAGGAATTTGGGTGGGAGGAGGAGGAAGGAGGGGGGTGGGGCAGAGGCCTGTGGCACCCCCCATTCCCCCATTCTCTAAAATTCTTTCTTGAATAATTTCCTTCTTAAGGGTTAATTCCACATGGAACACAATTAGCTCCCATAGGCTTGCTAAAATCATAAAATATTATCACTGGAAGGAATAGGGTGGTTATGGAATAAACTGAACTAAGACATTGATGCAACTTGTCCACGACACAGCTGGTGAGAAGGGGAGAGAGAGTCAGATGGCGGCGTCCAGCTGTAAAGGCAGCTCAGAGATGGAGAGATGGACGAGGAAGCCAAACACAGCCATAGGTGAGACTGCCCAGGACACATCTGTGGAAAGCCATTAGATAGAAAGAAGTTGTTCCAGGTGACAGTTGGTCCAAATGATAAGTCACCTTCATAATGAATATTCCGTGGGACCCTTTGGTTTGTTTTCCCTTCCGTGTTGGAATTTCCCATAGACCAGTTTCTCTTGGTTTCTTGAAATACCCTAGTGGCCTTCTAATAAATTTTCTTTCTTGTCTCTTTTTAAATTTAAAATTTCAATTCCTTTGAGTAGAATTACTAATAATTACACTCTATTACCCTCTACTAGGCTGCTTTACAAGTGTCCACTTGCACGTGCTGTTACAGTACCTGAAATTCCCTTTCCCTGATCCTCACATCCTCACTTTATTGAAAAGTCACTTGCTCAGTGAAGCTTTCCCTGACCACCTATTCTAAAATTTCTGGCTTCAGCCTTTGTATCCTTTTCCCTGTTTTTTTTTTTTTTTTTTTTTTTTTTTTTTTTCCTT
>NW_007726113.1:478199-567894 GCF_000696425.1 Galeopterus variegatus | reverse complement strand
CTAAAATTTTTGGGTTTATCCTTTGTTTCCTTTTCCCTTTTTTTTTTTTTTTTTTTTTTTTTTTTAATTTGCATTGTACTTGTCACTGTCTCATACCATCTATTTTACATATTTATTTTGCTTATCACCTGTCTCCCCTTTAGACAGTAAGCTCGCCGAGGGCAGATTTACTGCCTGTTTTGTTCACTCTTATCCACAGCAATAGAAGTCCCGCATCCTGTAGGTGCTGGTTACAGATATCACTGTGTTCTATGCTCAAACCTTGTTTACTTCGGTGGTATCAGATGAAGAAAATACACCTCTAGAACAGGATGAAAGAAACTAAATTTCCTCATCAAAAAGCATAAATAAGATGTCATCTTTGGAAGAAAGGACACCTACATATATATTAAATAAAGTCAAATCCTGTCTTCCACATCAAAAATCACTCCCTTTACTGACAGTCTTTCTCTTGGAATTCTGATTAGCAATTCTGTTCTTACCTTCAGGTGTCATTTCAAAACATTGAACACCTGAGATTGTAAATGTCTGTTTTTCTTAGGAAACAAATGCTTCTGTCAGTGCTGCCAAATTCCAGGAAAAAAATATCAAGGAAACAATGTTTTTCTGTACCTTCTTATGTTTCTTTTTGAAACAAAATACAAGTAATAAAGAGAGTGTCGATTGTTTTCAAAATTCATTATTCAGGCGTAAAAAAATTCAGATGTCAGGAAGCTTTGACAAGCCTCTCTGTTCTTGCTCAGAACAGAGTTGGAGGACAAGGTCACCTGGCAACTTTTCTTCCTTTTTCTCATACATTTCCTGATGTATCTTCAAAGAAAATCTAAAAACTGACTCTCTTCATTGCAATGTAAGAAATAAAACTTTTTGAAAATAAGGACCATCAGGATTGACTCATTCACCTCAATCTAAACCAGAATTTGTAGAGGCAGACTTTGATTTCAGAAAGAACAGAAAGAGTTTTGTGGCATTCATGTATTTTTGAACCACATTCCTCCTCTTTTTGCATGGTGTAGTGTAACAGAGCACAAACTGTGAAGCCAGACAGACTGGGATTTCAATTTCAACTGTGGAGTTAAATAGCTATTTCACCTTGGGCAGTTAATCTTATTTGTTGAGAGAGAGAGAGAAGAATCTTTGTTCTGTTCTATTAATTGTCCTTAACATATGTCATAGGGCTGTTGTGAGTGTTAAATGAGACAATTTATATGAACTATGTTATGTAAAATAGGCCAATAGATACTTAAAAATGCTAGTCCTTCCCTAACACACACACACACACACACACACACACACACACACACACACACACACACACTCTCTCTCTCTCTCTCTCTCTCTCTCTCTCTCTTTCTCCTTATGACATGTTAATAATTGATTTAATTTAGTTACTAATTTAAAGAAAAAGGTGCCAAGGAATTTAAATTTCGACTATGTTCTAGTCCTGCCCTATTTATTTTAAGATAGGTATTTTGACAATTTTCTGACAATAGTAAAAAACAACTATGACTTTTTTTAGAGAAAGATTTTTTATTTTTATTTATTTATTTATTTTTAAATTTTTATTGAATCATGATTCATTATTCATATTTTTGGGGTTCAACGTTGACATATGTTGATCAAATCAGTGTTACCTGCATATATATTATTACGAATCATACTTATTCTTTATGCCCCTTGTCCAATCTGTCCCCATCCCCCCTCCCTCCCTATTCCCCTAATTATCCTAGATTTCTTCTGTCCTTCTGCAAGAGTAATGGTTACTCTGTTGATTTATTTCCTAGATGATCTGTGCAATGCTGAAAGGCATGTTCGGGTCCACCAATATTATTGTAGGGCAGATGCTTCTTCTGTCATTGTGGAATAGGCTTTGTGGAGAGAGACATTCTCTTCTTTTCTTTGGTCTCTGTTGGTGACTTTCCTCTGTTGGTGTCAATGCACTCCAGTGGCTGGCGGACCATCTATGTGGTGGTTGTGGTGTCTAGCCACTTTTGCGGCAGCTGTGGATACTGTGGAGGCTGTGGTGGGCCACCCACATGCAGGTGATGTTTGGGGCATGCTCCTTGGCACTGTCAGTGTGCCTGGTTGTGGGGGGCTGGTCCAGTCCCAGATTCAGGCCTCAGGTCCCTGGGCAGGCCCCAAGGTGCTGGTGGTGTGCCTGATTGTGGGAGGGGGTCCAGTCTCCGGCTCCATACCTTGGGGCCCTGGGTGGGCCCCGAGGCACTGGTGATGTGCCTGGGCTGGAACTAATTTTTGTCTTTTGCTTACTTCTAAAATGGGTGAACTTCCTGTGGCGACCAGTACTTGAGCTGTGTGGTTTAGCTAAATTGCTGCTTTGCTGCTGATTCTTGAGGGAAGGCTTTTCGTGCAGCTCAGGTTTTAATGGTTGACTTTATAGGCACTTCCGGCTCTCCAGAGACCAGGTGCACCTGGCTTGCATAGAAACTCTGATCTGGGTCTGAGTCTTTTCATCAAACTGTACCCCATGCAATTCTATATTCCTGACTGGTCTCTTCTGAGTGGTCCTTTGCTGATTGGAGTGCTGGTCAGCTGTCCTTGCTGTGCCCCAGTGTTCCCCCAGCAGACCCATCTCCACTACTGCCTGTGCTCCAAACACTTCCCATGGGATGGGCTGTGTGCCAGTCCCTTGTGATGACTCAGTGGCCTCCAAATGGCTCCTTTTTTTCAGTTGTTGTGGTTCCTTACTCCTATGTGGTTCCACAGGAACCCTATTAGTGGTCTTGCTGGCCTTGGGGCCACCAAGGCTTTCTCCCCTGCCATCTCTGAGCAACTTCATCCAAAGGGCACAGCTGTGGCTTTTGCCAGCTCCTGCTCCATGCACTCAGCAGCTCCAGCCTTAAAGTGGCTGTGGCACAAAATGGTCAGAGTGGTTTTTTCTTTCTCCCACTGTGGCTTCTCCTGCCTTCATGCTCTCTGTAGGTCTCTCCTCCTCTTCCCCTGAGCTCTAGTGGCCCCAGTTTGGCTGTTGTTGCTTTTTTATAGCTGTAAACTGGTTGATTTGTGGGAGAGAGTGACACTGGGGACTGTCTATTCTGCCATCTTGAGTGTAAACTCTGATCATACACTTTAAATGGGGTGAATTTTATGGTATGTGGATTATATCTCAATAAAACTGTTTACAAAAATATCAATGACGTGGCACAAGATTTTGCTCCTCACCTTCCATTCTCTCTTTCAGATAAAAACCTGTCTCTATAGATAGAGGCCCAAGGGCCCATCTGCTCCCACCAGAGGACAACTTCTTCCTGTGTCCTCTTGGCCACAGCCTTCTGGACCAGGAGGTCATGCTCTGATTCCCTGCTGCTCCATTGATACATGAGCAACACCACTGCCACACCAGTTAAAGCTGTGAGCACTCCAGAAAAGAATCCTCCTTCTCTCAGCTGATTCATTTGGCCTGTGTTGGAAACTACAGGAATCAGATCATTCCCATATTTTTGAAAGGCTGCAAGACTTTGGACTATGTCATTATTCTGTTGAATGTCTTCAAATTTCATTCTTTTTTTTTTTTTTTTTTTTTTTTTTTGTGACCAGTAAGGGGATCATAACCCTTGGCTTGGTGTCGTCCACACTGCACTCAGCCAGTGAGCGCACCGGCCATCCCTATATAGGATCAGAACCCGTGGCCTTGATGCTCCCAGCGCCGCACTCTCCCAAGTGAGCCATGGTGCTGGCCCTTCAAATCTCATTCTAATGGAATCAGGAAATAAATTTTCAATGGCATCCCTGAGGAGAATATTGACTTTGGGGAAACCTTCCCACTTTTCTCTGCATTCTGGACACTCTGTTTTCTTCAAAGTCACCCACCATACAGCTAGACAGTGCTGGCAGAAGCTCTGCCCACAGTTCAAGGTGGTGGGGTTAACCAGGATGTCATAGCAGCAGTGGCAAGAAAATTCGCTAACAGAAATCTGAGGGCCGGTGCTTTGGAGAGGGTCATTTTTCTCCAGGCCCATAGTGTTCAGATTGTTTTTCTGAAGCTCCTCCATTTCTTAAGAAATTCTGGGATCTGTAGAGTAGAAAATTTCAGACTTACTGCTGCAAAGAATCATTAAATCATTCCACTTGTCCTGGATCTGACCTGGCCATCACCCCCCAACCTCAACCCCCATGGAAGCAGAGCTCTGACATTTTTAAAAGGGGTTTTGTGAGAAAGCTGCAGAGACTGTGGTCAGACAACTTGGTCAGAGTTCCTGGATTATTTTCCGTGGCTGAATGTTGAGGTTGTACCATGAACTTCTATAACACTGATACTTTTCTAAGACATTTTCCTCTAGGCAAGTCAAATTTAATATGATCGAAAATAATATCCTTAAACTTACTGCTGTACTTACTAGACTAAATTACTTAGTTACCATTTTTCATTTTCAGTGAAAATGTTGTGCTTCATTTTTTATACTTTTCCACAGCAGAAAAAGTGTTTAAAGTGCCTAAAAAGCTGTTCTTGCTGTCTGCTGTCTTAATTCTCTGCAAGTGGGAAACTATAATTGCTGTCAGCCTCAGTCATCTGAACATAAGTTTTACATAGCATTTTATAGGATTTTTGATTAAAACAAATAACTTACTTGTTTTTAACATATTTTAGCATTTTTAAAATAAATAATATTTTATTTGTTTAATAAATCATAATAAATAATGATATAAATAATAATAATAAATATAATAATTAATAATGTCATAAAATATTATTATTTTATAATAAAAATAATTTATTTTACAATAAATGGTAAATAAATGCTTTTTGCCAAATGCATTCATTATGTTTTACTTATTTTTATGTAATTACTTAAATAAATATTTGACAAACATTTAGATGTAATATGTCCTCTCTCTATATATGTTCATTTATGTAAATCTTTGGTAGTGTTATGTGACTCCAAATTTGATTACAGATACATAGCATCCTGACTGTAAGACCAAGCAGCTTCTATGGCGAAGAAGGTTTTCCTTCATTTATTAAAGCTCTAAGGTATTTCCTTAAAACTCCTTGAAAGAATTAAGTTCTATTTGCTAATTAGTATTCTTGTCAAACTGTCATGAAGTTACCAAAATAGAAATCCAAAGATGACTGAAGCAAAGAGAGAGCAGCATCTTTAAGTATTTATCAGTTAGAAAATAAAAATTCATAGGGCTTGTTTCAGACACCATTTTATAGATTTATTTTTTTAACCTAGAAGAGATCTTAGAGATCTTATAGTTCAACACTACAACACCCTCTGCCACCATTCTGCACTTTCCCTTCTGTAGGAGTGTAGTGGATACTGTTGCATGGTGTCCCACAGAGATGCCCCTTATTCCAGCTCTGTACCCATCCTGCAACTTCTGGGTGCTTTCCTGCTGAAGGCTCATACCTGTGATCTTCAGAGAATTGCCTGTGGGCAATGAAACCCCTCACCTATAGGGGCTGCTGGAAGCACTGGGAGTTCTTAGGATATCTTGCCTGAGCACCCCACCCCCCACTTTACATAGTCAATGATGGGTGCAGGAGCACAAAAGCCCCACTTTCTTTGCCTTTGTATTAGTCCATTTCTGGTGCTTATAATAGAATACCTGAAACTGGATAATCTACAAAGAGATGGAATTTATTTCTTACAGTTTCAGATGTTGGAAAGTTCATGGTCCGGGTGATGCATCTGGTGAGGGCTTCTTCTGGGTGGGAACTCTCTACAGAGTCCAATGGCAATGAGGGTATAAGATGGTGAGAGAATGGGCTAAGCAAGAGGGAGCTAACCTCACTTGCTCTCCTTATAAAGCTATCTGCACCATGCTCATTTCTCCATGAATGGATCAATCCATTCACTAGGGCACCGTCCTCACAATCTAATCACCTCTTAAAGGCCCCACCTTTTGAATACCATAATCAGAGTTCCCATCCTCTTAGCAATGTTACAATGGAGGTCAAGCTTCAATGAGTTTTGGGGGCACATTCAATCCACAGCAGGTTCCATGTGTTGGTGGAATCCTCAGTTGGTTCCACCAACTTTGAGGTGTAACTTCCAGAGCACCCAGTATTATCAGGCTGTCTCGGAATTCTATGGTTCCTGGAAGCACGTAATATTCTGTCACTGGAATCCTTGCCTTTGGGTTGGCTTTCAGAAGAACTTCCCTATGATATCACCTATAGCATTTTATAAAGAAAAATATTAGACCTAAGCAGGTTACGTGACTAGATTCATTAATGAAATTTGCAAAGTGAGAGAGAGAGGAAAGAGGTTGGATGGCATGTACTTCAGTATTTAATGGGCAGCAAAATCCTTAGAGCAATGATTCTAAACTTGGCAACCCATTAAAATCATATGGGGAAATTTTTTTGAACAAACAAAAAAACACCGATGGAAAAGTCACATTGTATACCTACTAAATAAGAATGTCTGGAGGTGGAGGTATGGAAGTGATATTTTTAAAGTGACCCAGGTGCTTTAGTGTGTGACCAGGGTTGAAAACCACTGCCATGCAATTAAGCATTTGGTAATATTTTTACCATAAGTGGTGAGAAACAAGTAGAGTTGGGTAGGGAATAGCAAACAAGAGCAGTTTGAATTTGGCCGTGTTAGGTTATTCTCTGCTTATTCTCTCTGACTCGATAGGGAAAGGGGAACAGATAAGATTTTTATAAACAAAGTTTACAATTTCAAATGGTTACAAAGGCTAGGTATGAATAAATGGGTAGAACACACAAGACTATTCTTTTTTACAAAACTCTCCTTTATTGCTTGATATTAAATATACAGAAAAAATCTATACTTCCACCATATGCTCTTCCTTTCCTTCACCCCCAGTTAATGAAAGACAAGGTCTTTTCTGCTGATCTTTCATTTTCCTATTTTTGACAGAATATCAGTACCATAAATGTTTCATTTTTTAAAACCTCTTATCTATGAAAACATTACAGTTATTCTCGAGAACGGCCACTGACCTTAGTCCTCAGTCCAGCAGAAGCAATAGAAAGACTGAAATGCCCTAAAACCATAATGATAAACTGCAACTGAGCTCCAGTTAATCATTGCCCTTTGGGAACCTGGCCCCGGTGTTGCCAGAAACTTGATTTCTTGAAAGAGGTCAGAGATTCAGTTTTTATGAGAACTCGCATATATTTAAGTGTTATCTCATAATTTTAAGATATTTAAGAAAGTATGATGACCGATATGTAGGACAACTGATATAAATTTGTGGGATGGGTTTTTCCTGCAGTTCAGCAATTTTTAACTTTTAGTATACAATATTTCTTTAAATCTATAAATGTTTTTGAAAAATACAAATTTAATTCAAAATTTTATATCACATTGCTTGATCACCTAACTTTCAATGGTTTATAAATTGTGCTAGCTTTTTCATTCTTACTCTCATTCACCCTATACATTATTTATGTATGCTTATGTGCACTTCATATGATATAATATATACACGAAGGTAAGCATGCACATAATTATTAGTTTACATAAATTCAGAGATTAAAATTTCCATCATAGTCTTCTGGATGGGAAAAACCTAATAACTCCTAACTAGGCTTTCCATAGGCTGAAATAAAAAGATATTTTAGTGGGGTTTTTTTATTGCTGCCACATTCCTTATGCCCTTTTTCCTTCTTATTCCACAAAGTTTCTTGCTAATCAGCAATCTGATTTTCCATTTAATACATACTTGTGTTTTGTGAGTTTGGGGGTAAGAATATATCAAGAAAAAGGAAAATAAGAACCTAAAAAAATAAGTGTATGTAATGCCTATAAATCAAAATGTAAGGCAAGGTGATTTGCATCTCTGAAACAATATGTCAAAGGGAAAATATCAAAAATGCTTTCTAGATATTTTTAATGTACCAGGTCCTAAAGAAAATGTATGCATTGAGGATCTTTGCAGCTGTAGAAGAAAAATGAGACAATAGCTTTTCATGTATACTTATGTATCATTGCAATTAAGTATTATAATATTGGAAAATTGAGGTTTAGTATAAAAACAAGATAAAGAAGGCAGATTTTCGAAATAAGCCAGTCATATGAATAAATGGTTTATCCTCCAAAAAAAAAAAAATCTTAATGTTGAAAAAAAAAAGAAAGAAAAAAGAAAATAGGAAAGGAAAGGTGGGGTGTTAAAAGCCAGCTCTTGTTTAATTAGCAAACAGGGTAGAACAACAAATAGGGTGCTGTGGTTTGAATGTGCCCCCCCAAAAGTAAATGTGTTGGAAACTTAATTGGGACATTTAAGAGGTGATTAATTCATTATCTCCTGAGTCGGTTGGTTATAAAAGTGAGTTCAGACCTCTCTTGCTCTCTCTTGGCATGTGATTCCTTCCACCATGTTATAACCCAGCAAGAAGATCCTCACTAGATGTGGCTCTTCGATCTTGGACTTCCCAGACTCCAGTACTGTGAGCCAAATAAACTTGAATTGTTTATGAATTACCCAGTCTGTGGTATTCTGTTATAGCAATACAGAACAGACTAAGACAGAGGGCTTGAATAATCTGGTGTATCCATTAATAAATGTCTGTGTGGGATGGGGGTACAGAGGCTATTACATCAGGATGCATACATCACCACATGAAGAGTCCTGCTGTAGAGAAGCTTACAAAGTAGGTGTGATAACATTTTGCATATATATGAGATGTCACGAGAAGCATATGATTTTATAAAAAGAGGTGTGTAAGTGCTATGTGTTCAAAGGCCAAATAAAGTTGATAAAGGAGGAGAAAAATGAGTCATATTCTTACTCATTGAGGGATTTCATAGTTTTCAGGTCAAATGCTTGTTACTACCCCCAATTCTCTTTTCTTTTAGTGAATAGCTTTGCTTTGGTTCATACTTCAAGTCTTACAGTTATCTCAGTGTCCTGCCAAGTAATTTTTCATCTATTAGTGTATTATTAATAACTAGTAATTTTTCATCTGAGAGATTTTTCATCTTTACTTCTGTTTAAAATAATAGGACATAATACTGATTTGATCATCACATACTGTACACAAGTACTGATAGTCAACTCTGAACCCCATAAATGTATATAATCAAAAATAAATAAATATTTTTAAAAGTTGAAAAAGAACAAAAATAATAAAATAAAATAACAGGACAGGAGCCCTGATTTCTTGCTAGTAAACACCTATTTATTTCCTCTTTCTTCACCTTCATTCATTCATTAGTTTCTTTTCTAATTACCTCCCAGAATTTTCTTACAAAATTACATTACTTAAGAATGAAGATTTGGCATTCCTAACTGGTCTGGAAGAGTTAACTGACTGTTTAAACATATTATATAATTTTGGAAAATAAAGTAATCAGCTGTCAGAGTCTGAAGAAATTCTTTAACATCAAGTTCATTAAAAGGAGCTGTACAAGAATTTCTCAAAGGAAGAGATACGAATGGTCAACAGACACATGAAAAAATGCTCAGCATCACTCAGCATCAGGGAAATGCAAATCAAAACCACAGAGATGTCATTTACCCCAGTAAGACTGGCTACTATTAAAAAGACAGAGAATAATAAATGCTGGTGAGGATGTGAAGAAAGCAGAACACTCCTAATCTGTTGGTGGGACTGTAAATTGGTACAGCCATTGTGGAAAATGGTGAAGAGGTTCCTCAAACAACTACAGATAGATCTGCCACATGATCCAGCAATCCCACTGCTGGGTACATACCCAGAGGAATGGAAATCATCATGTCAAAGGGACACCTGCACTCCCATGTTCATCACAGCTCTATTTACAATAGCCAAGTGTTGCCCATCACTGGATGACTGGATAAGGAGAACGTGGTGTCTTTATGCAATGGAATACTATTTGGCCATAAAAAGGAATGAAATTCTGCCATTCGTAGCAACATGATGAACTTAGAGGAAATTATATTAAGAGAAATAAGCCAGCATGGAAAAAGAAATGCCACATGTCCTCACTTATAAGTGGGGGCTAAATAATCAACAAATAAATAATAATAATAAAAGATACAACAATCACAATAATACATTGAACGTTCAAAAGGAGAGAACAAAACTGGAGTTACCAGAGATGGGAATGGGGGAGGAGAAAAGGGGGAGTAAGGGAGAAATTGGTAAAGGGAAAGAAAAAATGGTTACATTATATAATGCTGAACTTTAAAATAAAGCATTTATTAAAAAGATTTAAAAAATTTAAATAAATATGAAATTATAGTCATGTAGTACTCGAATAAATATTAATTTAATTGAGTATGAGTGAATATGAATTTAATTTAAATTTTATATCATTTCTAAAATACATATTGACCATTAGCTATATTACATGTAAAATATATTAATAATAAATTTGCTTTTGCATGTTTAGACTCACATATATTTGTATAAAACAATTCACTTTTATTTTCAAATGAGAAAAAAAGATTAATATCTAATCATTTTTTTATTGGTTTTGGTTCATATGAAAATATACCAACTACAAAGGACTTGTAATTGCTATCATCTTCTCCTTTTCTGTGTTCTTCCTGTTTTCCTTGTTCTCCTCTTCTTTATTTCCTCTTCTTCCTCCTTTTTTCTTTTCTTTCTTCATTTTCTCATTTTCATAAAAGGCGAGATAATGTGGGGTCTACTCCCAACAATAAATAAGATGTGCTTTAGTTTAGGATGTTGTCTATTAAAAGAAAAATCTTTTACATAAAATACTTACTGGTATATGAATTTCACAATACAAATATAAATACAGCTAAATTAGAAATAAAAATATATTTTAATAATACTCATAGTACACAGAAGAAAAGAAGAGTAAGTAGCTGGGCTAATTCAAACAACTAAAGGAATCATAGTAACAGGCTTTATTCTATGAGCAAGTGAAAAAATTCCATAAGGAAGATTAAAAAACCTGCATACATCTAACAGATGAAATGAAAAACTGAGTAAATGCTGTAGCAGGATCCTAACAACACCCATAAAAACAAAAATGGTTTTAGGAGGTGAACAAACTGATATTAAATATCAACTGATATGTGTCATGATTTGGCTTATTTGACTGATAAAATTAATTACAATAACTTATATACAAATATAAAATGAATATGTCTCAAAGATTTAATTAGCTTGTTAATAAAATAACCAACTGTTTTGAAATTATATTTTGGCATTTGTAATTTTGGGGGGTATAAAATAAACTCTTAAAAATCAAAAAGAAAACTAGACCCAATGGAAAAAATATGCAAGGGACATAAAAGAAAGTTTACAAAACAAGATAACAATATCCAGAAAATACTTTAAAAATCTTTGTTTCTAGACCTCCCTGTTCTGTTAATTTATATTGCCAGCATCTATAGGAACATTTTAGTAATGTAACGATATTATTATTTCAGAATTTTTGAGTTTTGAAATGATTCTTGGCACTATTGCTGTGGTACTCTTAAAAATAATTGCATCAGTTTCCTTTACCCTTGTTCCTTGTATAAAATAAAATAATTCACAGTACTATCTTATTTTAATTTTCTAAAGGTACAGATTGATGAACATATAAATTCCAGTTTGTGAAAATATTTATAATCTATTTTATTTTATTGAATTTTATAAAACAGTGATAAAATTATCACATGTGTCTACATTCTGTTTATAGGATTTGTGAAGTTTCCACTGAACCTCAAATTAATCGTAAGTGGAAAAGGTTTTTTCTATTTTTTTTCCAGCAAAACTCATACACGTTCATAAACAAAGCAAGACTGAATATAAACTCGCTTGAAGTTATGGCTGTCATTGTGAGCACCACAGACATAGGCCTGCAATAATATCTTCATGGTATTTAGACATCTGTTTAATAGCGATGTCAAAACATGGTTATAGATTTCCTAATATTAACAAACTGAGGACTTTCTATAAGAGTTATACTGACCCAAAAGACAATCTTTAATGCAGCTATTGAGGCTGCAGCAATCAAGAAACTAGAGATTTAAGGTGTGTGTTTAATAGTTAAACATAGATCTTCTGTGCCTGTGCCTTCCCTCCCTCTTCATCTTTGGAGAAATTCCAAAAAGTAGAATTGCAAGAGCAAAAGATATAATACACCCTTAAATTTGTATATATTACTGTTTCTTTGCTTAGGTTTTCTTAAATGTTGAGCTTGCAACAAAGGCTTGGGTGTCTGTGATTAATATGGAAATATGATCCTAGGAAGTAGGGGTGCAGGACATGATAGTGAAACAAAGAGGAAGGGAAACCTGAAAAAACAGTGTGTTACTGAGTGCACCACTTTAGTTAGGCACTGGTGGTAGATCTGCTGGTAATTTCATGAGGGAATATAGGAAATGATTTTCAGTGCTTTCTGCCCAGGAAATAAATTCACCCCTTTCTCCTCTGGTCAGGGTGATCCATCAGGCATTAATTCCTTCTCACTTGCAGACTGCAAGGAGAAGGTTCTTACTGAAAACCCTCACCAGAGCATCATAGAAGCCCCATGCGCTGAAGCAAGAAAAAAACAGTGAGGCCAGCAGTGAAGGGTTATTGATTGTACCTGAACAGAACTGGCAGCAGTGTTAGGAATGATAGGTGGGGTCAAGAAGAGTTTCAAGTGGAGTAGAAGCATCCACCAAAATTGCCAACTTTGCCTTCAGAAAAATTATTGTAATTTAGATTTCCACCAACAGAGTATGCCAATGTTTGTACACATAAATATGCATTCATGTACACCCATATGCACATGCATACACATACACACAGAGAGTAATATTACTGCCTTGTCCTTTTTGTGGTGCTATCACAGAACACCTGAGGCTGCGTGATTTTTAAAGAAGAGAAGTTTGTTTTCTCACAGTTCTGGAGGCTGGGAAGTACAAAATCAAGATGCCAGCATCTTGTGAATGCTTTCTTGCTGCCTCATAGATTGGTGGAAGGCCTCACATGGGCAAGAAAGAGTAAGAGGGGGCTGAACTTGTCCTTTTGCAAGGAACCCATTCTCACAATAACAAACCCATTCCCATGATAATGACATTAACCCATTCATAAGGGAGTTGCCCCATTACCCAAACATCTCCCATTAGGCCTCTCCTCCCAATATCACTGCACTAGAGACCAATTTGTCACAGGTAAACTTTGGGGGACACATTCGAACCACAGCATTTGCCTCCAGCCGCCCCAAATGTATGTCCTTCTCACTTGCAAAATATATTCACTCCATCCCAATAGGCCTAATGTCTTAACTAGTTCCAACATCAAAAGCCCAATGTCCAGATTATCATCTAAATCAGATATGGGTGAGACTCAAGACATGATTCTTGAGGCAAATTCCCCTCCAGCTGTGAGCCTGTGAAATCAAACAAGTTATGTGCTTCCAAAATACAGTGGTGGGATAGGCATAGAATAGACATTCCCATTTCAAAGGAAGAAACAGACAAAAATAAAGGAGTAACTGGTCCCAACTAAGTCCAAAAGCTAACAGGGCAAATAACATTAAATCTTGACTCCAGAATAATCTTTTATTCCATGGGAATACTGAGGTAAATGTTGGAACCCCAAGGCCTCAGGCAGCCCTGTCCCCATGGTTTTGCTGGGCTCAGCTCACACAGCAGCTTTCAGAGACTGGAGTCTGGTGCTTGAAGCTCTCCCAGGCTGATGTTGCATGCTGGTAACTCTGCAGTTCTGTAGTCTCAGCCCCACCCCTGTGGTTCCACTAGGCATTGCCCTAGTAGGGACTTTTTGCAGTGACTCAGTCACTGCCACAGGTTTCTGCCTAGGTTCCCAGGCTGTCTTATACATTCTTTGAAATTCAGCTCACATATTCTCTGTGCCTGCAGAATTAGCACTATGGGAATGCCTCCAAGTTTTATGGCTTGCACCCTCCAGAGTAGCAATCTGAACTGCACCCGGACTCACTTGAGTCACAGCTGGGGCGCTGTACTGTAATTCAAGGAGTAGAGTCCTGAAGTAACCTAGGGCAGCAAGTCAAGTCCATGGAGGGTGCCCCAAGCCCATCTGCCCAAATCATTCTACCCTCATAAAGCTCTGGGCCTGTGCTCAGAGGGGCAGCCTCAAAGATCTCCAAAATTCCTTTGGGAGTCATTCTACCATTGTCTTGGTGAACAGCACTTGGCTTCCCTCTATCCATACTAATCCCTTTCTCAAATTTTTACTTGGCCACACCTTCACACATTTTTTTAGTTCTTTACATGGCCAGGCTGCAAATTTTTCCAGTCTTTATATCCTGCTTACTTTTTAATTATAAATTCTATATTTAAATCATTTATCTTCTCTCTCATTTTACCATATTCAGTTAAAGGAAGTCATGAAGCTTCAATATTTTGCTTAGAAATTTCCTCTGCTGGATATCCCAATCCATTGATCTTAAATTCTGCCTTCCACAAAGCCCTTTGCAACTTTGTAACAAAGATAGCCTTTACTCCAATTTCCAATAAGATATTCTTTATTTCCATCTAAGACCTCATCAGAATGACCATCAGAATACTGTCAGTATTTCTATCAACATTCTGATTATGATCACTTAAGTAATCTCTAAGAAGTTTTATACTTTCCCTATAGTTCTTCTTTTCTTCTGAGCCTTCAACAGAATTACGCTTAGTGCTCCATTTATGGAAATCTAGATTTTTCTCTAGATTTTTTGGTTTTTTTGTTTATTTCTTTATTTATTTTTATTAGCTCCCACATATAAGTGAGAATATGCAGTACTTCTCTTGGGGAGAAAAAAAAAAAGACAACAATTACAATTAATTCCTTGAACTTGTTATGATAAGTGAACAGATATGATGTTGATGGGGGTGGGAAGGGGGTGAGAAGGAGTGGGGAAAGGGAGGAGCTGGTAAAGGGCCATGAAAATCAGCTACACTGTAAACTGATAAATTTAAAATAAATACATAAATAAAAATTTTAAAATTGGAAAGGATTTTTTTTAAGAAAAGCTTAAATTTGTTTAAAAATGCATTATCACTTCTTTGTGGTTCCCATTTTAACATTGGTTCACACAATGAACAATTTTGGTGTTGATGAGAAAAAAGGACTGTTGTGTGCAAAATTAAAATATCTAGTTAAAAAGAACGTTAGTCACAAGAGTTTCTGTGTATTAACATAAGTACATGACAGAGGACCTGAAAAATTATGAAATGCAAGTATATGTTTGACCCATCCATCCATTAGTTCAGTCAACAAATATTTTTTGAGTCTGCCATATACCAGGAAGTATATTATGGAAATTGCTGTAGATATAGATATAAAAATAAATAGAACAGCCATTATTCCCCTTCTTTGCCTGGCTAGCTCTCCTTATCCTGCCTTCATCATTTACCTTAAGCATCAACTTCTCTAATATATCACAATGTGTTCTCATTGTCATAGGAGGAAGAGGTGTATTAACAGTTAAAATGGCAAGTGATAAGTACTTAGAGGACATATAGGAAGGATATTAGAGGATCTGATGCTTGATCACTATGTTGAAGGATGGTTGAGGAGAAGTTATCCTGTCAAATAAAAGCTGGAGAGTAATAGATGTTTAAAGTAAGAGAAATAGAATGTGCAAAGGCCCCAAAGTTTGAAGAAAACTGGAAATTTAGGAAACCAGAAAACAGTTGCATGCCATAATATAAAATAGAAACAAAGGCCAGCATTAAATATTTATGGATATTTCAGGAGAAAAAAGGATAAGAAGAAACTAACAAGACAGAAATCAAGAGTTTATCCTTGGTACTTCCCTCTGTCACTTCCATATCATCAATTTGTACAGATTATTGCCTCCTACATATGTCTCTTCTTCATCTCTACTGCCAATATCCTAGTTCAAGTGTCTTGGTATGCTTGGTCTGCCATAACCAAATACCATTGACTGGATGGTTTAAAAAACAGAAACTAGTTTTTTTTTTTTACTTCTGGAGGTTCAAAAGTCCAAGATCAAGTTTCTGGAAGGATTCTGGTTTGGTGAGGACTCTCTTCCTGGCTTGCAGATGGCCACCTTTTTCCTGTATCCTCATATGGCAGAGAGAAACAGATCTCTGCTGTCTCTTCCTCTTTTATAAAGATATCAGTTCTTAAGGGATTGCGGTTCTACCCTTATGACCTCATTTAACTTTACCCCCTTAAAGGCTGTATTTTTAATGCAGTCATATAAGGGTTAGGGAGTTTGGGCTTCGACGTAGAATTAGGGGGACTCAGTTTAGTCCATAGCATCAAGCTCTCATTGTTTCTTGCTGAAACTACTAAATTAATCATCTAATGGATCTGCCTATATCCTTTCTTGGCTCCTGTTGGGCTGGATCATAGACCCCTCTGCTCCATCCTGTGCAGGTCATGAGCCAGGTAGTTGAAAAAGATTCTGGCATCTGGTAACAGGATAGACATGCTTTATTCTGATGTGAGCTCTGCCCGCCAGTGGTTCAGAGCTGCTGTCTCTTATACCAAAAGTACACAACAATGGCAATGAGCCAAGGAGTATATGGGCACACATGCACAGTTACACCACTCTTCTATAACTTGTTACAGTGGATGTGCTGAAACATACCCAGCCGGGTACAAGGTAAGAGGGCCTGACTATACTGACTCCATTTTCCTCACAGCTCCTTCCAAATTGTTCTCATTGCAGCTGGAATTTTTTTGAATATGGACATCACTCGCCAGCTGATGATAACTAAATGGTTTCCCATTGGTTTTAGAAGAAAAACATTTTTTTAGAACTTTACCTGTAATCCCCTGTGTAGCTTTGTCCCTCAGTACCTCTCCAGCCCTGTCTTCACCATGTCCTCATGTACTCTCTGCCTCCAGCACTTGTCTTCAACATCCATGTTCCCCTCTCTCTCACCCTGCCTCCCCAAGCTGCCTTTGAATGTATGATTTTCTCAGTAGGGAATGCTCTGTTTCCTATATTTGTCTTTATCCGGTGAATCTATTTCTTCACACCTTAGAAAGAATTATCACATCCTCATGAAGCTAATGACAGAGAAGATCATGTCCATTTTGTTTGCATTATATTTACATCATTTAATTAGATAGGCTGGTGCTTCAATGGTGCTCAGTAAAGTCTTTAAATACATTAATCAATTAATTACATAAAAGGTATCCAAGAGGATTTGTTTTAGAAGACTCCATATCCAAATAAAGTCAGACCATTCTCTTCAAGTTCCTTTAAGGTGGAATTTCTCAAACTTTGATTCATTGCATACTAATGTTCTATTAGATAGTAAATTAGATGCATTGCAATATAGAGTTCTGAGGTCTCTAGAAATGCTGAGTTAAATGAGACTTTGATTCTTTTTTTTTTTTGTCTTTTTCGTGACTGGTAAGGGGATCACAACCCTTGGGTGGTGTCGCCCACACCGCGCTCAGCCAGTGAGCACACCGGCCATTCCTACATAGGATCCGAACCTGCAGCGGGAACATCGCTGCGCTCCCAGCACCGCACTCTCCCAAGTGAGCCACAGGGTCGGCCCGAGACTTTGATTTTTTAGATGCGGGAGTCCTTAGATTTTTTAATAGCTTACTATGCAATGTGAAACTATAGGAGAGATTATACTGTTTAACAAACCCTCTTCATCACAAAACTGTTTTTACAAATTACCCTTTAACATCATGAGTGACATCAGTTCCAAAGGCATACTTTGGCACGTAATGGTTTAGGGAATTTGATATAGCTACACTAAGGTAATTAAAAGAAATACCAGCTAATTGATATATGAATCATTAATCTTTATTCATTCATATTAAACTTTCCTTCTCTGAGATCCTTTATTACACATGGTAGCTTGGGCTCTTTCCTTTTATTGGCCTCTGAATTTAATAATAAATTACATGGTCTATAGAATACCTATACATTATTTCCATTTTGAAACAAAGATCAAAGTAATGAAGACCAGAGCTTTGTCATTGTTTCCTAATACAAGCATTTAGCAAATATTAATTGATAATTATTTGTGTAAAAGGCTTGACTCTGTGGAGGATATTCATTTGTATAAGATATGACCTCTATACACAAGAAGTCTATAATATAAAAAGGGATAAAACTGTTTTCACAAATAATTATAACACAATAAACATGTAAGTGTTATGTAAGTGAAACAAAGTGACATAGGAACCAATTGAAGTGACAGATCACCTTATAAATAAATGAAAAAATAAGCAAAGTGGGAGTTTCACCTCAATATTCTCAATATTAATGACCTCAATAAACAAAGGGTAAAAAGACCTAGAGGGTACAGGAAAGTTAGGCAAGAGAATTTGAGAAGATGAGAGATGATTTGAGAATTTGAGTTGTAGGGAATAGACTAACCTGTCATCTAGAAATGAATGATAAGATTGTCAAAGAGCTTTGAAAACCTAATTGAAAAACGTAAGCATGAATTTATGGTAGGTTGGTCAGCATGGTTCTACGATTAGCAAAGTAAAATGAGAGAAATGCTCTTCTTAACTACCTGTGGCAGATACTGTGAAAATTATAACTCTTTATTTGAGCAAAAAGTCTGTTTTGAAATATAATAGGTCATTAATTTTCATTGTTAATTCCTAAGGTCATTGAACTTTTATAGAGAGCTTGACACCAATATTAAAGAACTGTACATTTCAATTTGTGTTTCTTCTTTTAGAGTGTTGAAATATAAAATAATAGAGGACTTAGACTTTATTTCATGCTTGAGGTGCTGTTGTTTTTCCATAAATATTATATAATGAGAGAGTGTAATGTCCTGTACAGTTATATTTTACTCAGAATATAGAATGTTTTGTTCCAACTAGTTACACATGATTTATAATTGTTGGTAAGATGGTTCTGCCAGGCAAACTGTGTTATGGCTTATTTTCACTTACCACATCCAATAAATCACTATAAAAACAGGCCACAGCACACATGAGGCATGTAAAACAGCATTTAGAAATGCATTTGCTTTAATATCATCTTATAGAGGGCTTCAATTTACTTGGAAAAGTAAGTTGATTTTTTTTTCTCTCAAGATCAAGTGTACATACACAACAATTTTTGCCTGCTTCCAATAAAGTGATTATGAAGCTGAAATCATAGGGCATTGTCTTCTACATTTATATTCTCTATCCTTGTTAGATATTTTCAATTCTGTCACCACATAAGCTCCAAGTGCACAGTGCAACGCCAAGACATCCTGAAGAATGAGAGTCTTTTACAAGAAATTTCACATTTTATTATTAGTTATTTCCCTTCTGTTCACTTTCTATGTAGAAGTAGGAGGAAAGAGATGAAAGAAGATGTCAAGACGGGAAAGAAGAATGCTTCTGTTCTTTCATCTTGACCTGAAGAAATGAACCATGCTCTGCATGAAGGTGATCATTATCTAATAGTGATTATCATCCTTTCCTCTTATTGGGGATTACTAGTTTAAGAGTTGAGAAGCAGTGCTTACTTTTCTCTAGCAGCCTTCAAGTTCATGGACCAGCAGGTAGACCACTGTTCCTGGTCAGTGCAGGGGTGGTCTACATATAAGGATGCGGAGAGAAGGGAGGGGAGCATGGTAAATGCACTAAGTCCTGGCCACAGTTCCCAAGGGTGTGGTAGCTGGTGTTGCATCATCTAATACTGATTACACTTTGAAATCCAATGCTGCTTCTCTATCCCTCTGCAGATAAAAAAAACCTGATGACTCACACACCCACGCCGTGGTCCAGAAAGAGCCATTAACACTACATGAGTCACCAGTCATTATCCTTAGAAGGAGATGATCTGGGCCATAAGATTACCAACTTAGCAGACAGGAATGCTGTCAATAAAATCTATAACATCAGTCTCTTCTTTTTCTTCTCTCCTAGTTCAACCTTCTTGATAATTCCCTCCACGTGTACTCTGGATCCCATCTCTGCTCATCTTCTCAAATATCTCAGCTATCTTGGGGGTCCCCTCTCAGTTCCGCACGACCTGTTTTCTCTCCCTGAGTCATTCCCTCCAGGACGCCAACATAGCCTAGTATCTCCCATAGTTAAAAAAAAAAAATCTTTGAACTACCAATAATTTGTTACTTTCCCTGATGTAGCCAATATTTTGTCTATAACATGCTGCTTTCAAGGCCACAGAGTAGAGGCATGCTTCTTGTCTTTTGGGTGGCTTTGGTGCATGGTCCTGGTTGCCCTTTCCCTTCTTTTTAGGTAGCTTGGCAGAGAACTGGCTCAGCAGCACTGAGTAAGCTCATCAAAAGAATACAAAGTCTCTCTCCAGCTCACACCAGTGGCACTAGTATGTGACCTCTCTTGACTAAGTTACTGTGTTACAAGACTATATCCCTGGCCAGGGAGCTTCTGTTATTACAAGGTTGACGAGTTCCCTGACTTTCTCAACTGTCCTATAAATATGTACAACACCAACAGGACAGAGTCCCTCTCATGCAGCACTTTCCATGTTTTGTCCAGGTGGCTGACAAACAGATGGCACACAGTATGTGCATTCTGTTGACTCTATTGGCTATATAGTTTTCCTAATAACTACATCATAAGGACACTATGCATCTGTGTCCCTTATATTACAACACCAATGACCTTTATGCTCAACTCTGACATATACGCTCATCTTCTGATTTTACTCATGCTCTGAGAAGTGTTCAACATGTGAACCATTCCCTCCCTCTTTTTACCTCTCTTAGTTTCCATGACTCTATATCAGTAGGTTTTAAATGTTACAGTGCATCAGGGTTACCAGTTTCTGTTTCAGTAGGTCTGAGGTGGGGCCTTAGAATTTGCACTTCTAACATGTTTGCAGGTAATGCTGATGTCTTTGTTCTGGGGACACTTTGAGTACCACAATTCTACACTATCATGGAAACCTTATTTATCTTTACTTATGTCACTATTGAGACCACTTATCATCTGTCGGGCCTTAAAAACTAATGCCACCTTAAGTGACATTACAAGTGGCGCCATTATGGGCCCACAAGGGCGTATTAATGTGGCAGCCTAAGACGGCGCCAGGAGGAAGTAGGGTGGGAGTGGCTGCGGGAACCTTGCCTTAGCCCTTATTGGCCAAATACGCACTTCTGTGCTTGTGAACACTGCGTGGTTGCAATAGCTAGGCATCGAGACAGGATGCATGCCCTTGACCTTTAAGCTGATAGGATTATGTAAAAAACCTCCCTTCCCCATTTGCCTTTAAAAGCAAGTGCTTGTGTGATAATAAACGGAACTGCTTGCCAGAACCCCTGTCGCATCTGAGTGTCCTTTAACCGGGCTGGTTGGGGCCGGCGGCTGTGCTCACCTCTCTTCACGGCTCTCTTCCTCCATCTCCTTCCAAAGGGGACCGGAGGGAAAGAGGAATCTGGGCCATTCACTCGCACACCAAAAGGAATGAGGCTAGGGCTGTTCGGGTAGGCTGGCGGTGGACCCAACAATCATCATCCTGTTTATTAGCCTCCTTTGTAGGACCTCTAATGTCTCCTAAAAGATCAGTCTTTCCTTTCAGTCTCAGATTATAGCTTTACCCATATGCTGCTGACTCTGATGTTTTCTTTGTTTCTGGCCTACACATTTATATAAAGCTGCCTTGTGTGTAAGCCTCAGTCATCTCACAGTGCTGTGGTGAGGACTAAGTTTCGAACCTCGATTACTTTGGCCAAGACAAATATTGTGCTATAATAATTTATAAAGCAAGATCACTGCCAACAGGTAATCAACATAGATTTGTACTATTTTAAAGGTCTTTACAAGTTAAATGCAGGATCTAAAATATTGTCAGAAACAATAAATTTTATATAACCAATTTCTGTAAGTTACAACTGTGATTATTTTGGCATTTCTTGTTTAAAATTGTAGCATCATCTGTATTTTAAACTTTGTAGTATAATTAATCTGACCAGAAAACTTGTATTAAGTTCTGTTTTCAGTGATTGCCTGAACAGATTTATGTGTCAGTCATTATGTCGTTTTATAATCATTTATTACACAATTTTATCTAGTCCTTGGAATTTTATTTGTAAGATGCCCAAAGATAAACAGTTACTTAACAAAATGAAGATGTAGTTATTCAAACAAATGACTATTTGACAACATAATTATTTCACGTTAAACAGATGCATTCATTTTTTTGTGTAAGGAAAGCAATATTTGTTTCTAGAAGCCCATTCTAATTGCCTTATTTTTTGAAGTTACGTAATCACATTTTTTATGTTGAAAGAAATCTGGTATGGCCAACTAATGTACCTCACTGCATACTGGCAGGAAAAAAAAATCATAATTATTAATTGCCTTAAGAATTCCTCATTTCATTGCCATGTCTATCTCCTTAAAGATCTTCAAGAAATCTTCATGACTGACTTAATCTTGATGCTTAAGATGCTAATGTTTATGATGTATTTAACTCATTTTATGCAACAGGCAAGTTCCTCAAAATCATTTGTGAATTGATTCATTTGAAAAATATAATAGTGAGGTTTAATATTTATGAAATTTATTTTTTAATAAAATTATTCAAAACTAATTTGTCATATTTGAAGAATATTTTTCCTACCTAAATTTTTGAAAATTGGAAGGTGTATTCTGTTTTGTGACTGACAAACAGATTTTACCTCTCTGATTAAATCCCTAATTGATCTGTAGTGGACATTTGGTGTAAGTGAAGAATGAACACTTTTTTTATAAGCCACTAATGTTTTAGGAGCTATTACTTACCATAGCATGACTTACTCTATTCCAACTATGTTAATAGGCATATTTGGTAGATTTGATTGTGGTTACTTTTATTTAAGTTTTTAATTTTTCTGAATTAAAAACACATGACTTACTTCTAAGCAATAGAATATGGGAAAGGAGACAGAATGTGCATGATTGTGTTACGTAAGATTGTAATGCCCATCTTGCTAAGAGACTTTCTCCTTTGTTGGCTTTGAAGAAACAAGCTTCTGTGTTGCAAGATGCCATATGAACAGGGCCACACAGCAAGGAGCTAAAGACAGAATTTTGCCAACAGTCAGCAAGAAAATGGAGGCCACAGTCTAACAGTCTGCAAGAAACTAAACACTGCCAACAACTTCATGAGCTTTTTCGGCCTAACCCTGCCTGATGAGAAGAGCCCAGCCCTGTCTGCCACCTTGATTGCAGTCTTGCAGAGAACCCAACTAATCTAAGCCATGCTTGGACTCCTGACCCACAGACACTGTGAGATGATACATGTATATTGTTTTTAGCTGCTAAGTTCATGATAATGTTGTTATGCAGAAATACATAGCTCATACAATTGGGGATCTAGTTCTATGAAATTTTTCTTTTTTTTTTTCCTTTTTGTCTATTTTACTGACCGGCAACAGGATCGCAACCCTCGGTGTCACGCCCACACCGGGGACCGGCAACGGGATTGCAACCCTCAGTGTTGCGCCCGCACTGTGCTCAACCAGTGAGCGGGAACCGGTCTCCACATGGGATCTGAACCCTCGGCGGGAGCGCCGCCGCACTCCCAAGTGGCGCACTCTCCGGTGTGCCACCAGGCTGGCCCTCTATGAAATTTTTCTAATTCAACATACATGAAGACATTTCACTGATTTTGTTGTAGCAGCTTCAGAGAATAATTAACTTATGAAATAAAATGTTCTGAAAGCTCAATGCAATTTCAATAGCTTTATGAGCCTTACATACATTTATTCAGCTGATATAGAAGACTGGATGTTTTGATCTTTTGAATAATCAAGAAAAGACAACATAATGAAGAAGACTGGGCCATTTGGTGATGATTTCTGCCACGTTCACTGCATTGGTATGAATATTTTATGAAATATGCACTTTTCTGTATGTATATTATTCTTCAATAAAATGTGGAAAAAGTATAGCTATATAGGTTTGAAATACAATCACATTATCTGTATGGTTATTTCGTTTTTACTAAGATCTAAAGTGAACATAAAGTAAATAGAACAAATAAGACAACTTTTGACATCACAATTAAATAATGTTGCTCCAGGGCTCATAAGTTCTGGCATTTTTGTTTGAGAAGTAAATCAACATCAGAAAGCAATGACTGAAAATTATAGATAATAGATAATACAGAGATGATAGATAGATAAACAGATAATTCTAAAATAGCATGTCTTTCCGTTATTTTCTCTCTTGAAAGTAGAGTTAAGGATGGTTGGTTTTACAGTCATCCTATTTCACATTGGATCTTCAGGTTCATACCTATAGTTGCAAACTAGTCTCTTGATTTCTTGTGTTTTTGTTTTAATTTAATGAAGCTACTTAAAAAGATGTTTTTACTATTTTTTCCTTATAAACCTGTGCATGTGAGTAGCCTGTCACTGGTTAATTCTACTATATATCATCTTTAATTCACCTACCTTTCCAAATATAAAATGTTCCTAGAGAATCACTGCATCACTTTTATTGCAGAAATTGCATTATAATTTCATGTTTAGCGAAGGGCTGTTGCTCTGCTCAGTCTGATGTCTTATATAATATATTTTCTCACAGTTCACAGCAAAAGACTAGCTGCATGATGCATTATTGTTGGACATTGGAAAAAATGCACATGAATCCACATCTATAAATCATTGATCTAAAGTCTTTATCTCCAGCTCTCTGAGGCATATTATCAATCTCAGCTGAACCATAGAACAGTTATTGTGTCATTGCCCTGGGTGAAAGTAATTGATGACATTGTTAGCAGGTTTGTGGCAGGGAAGAAGCAGCTATGTAATTTCCAGCCTTTGAATTCATGGCTGTGGAGAGCAGTAAAGTGGAGTATATCTTCTAAGATTAGTGAGTTCTCTATTAAGGATGGAGAACATGAGGCAGATAACTTGAAATCCTCAAAAATGCTCTCTGTACATTTTTGCTCAGGAAAAGATTCTAATTTTCTTTTCCCCAGCCCCCACCATTTATCTCTGTAATGTATAGAGTGATTGAAAATCAATGGCTAACAGTTCCTTAAGACACAACTTATGTTTTAACTTTGTCATGCACTTTATTGGACTTCATTGTTCTCTTTTCAATAATTTCTTTAAAATTACTGATCTCAACCAAGTGAGTTGGAATTGAATAATTTCTGTTCACAATGGCCTCACTTTTTCCAGTGTTTAATCTCAAGATAACTTACACTTTTATAGGTATATATTTTATCATTTATATTCCTTTAATATGTATATATATTGACTGCTTTAGACAAGCACCAGGCTTGTCTTTCTTTCTCTCTTTCTCTCTCTTTTCTTTTCTATTAACATTTATAGAACACGTACTATATATGTGAGGCAGAGTGAGTAGTATGTACAGACCAGAAGATACACTTGGCACACTCATCTAAGATAAGGAAAGAGATTATAACCAATTCCATTTTCACAAGTATCCCTAGGCTCCCAGGGAGAAATGGTGAAGGGGACAGCAGGACTGAGAGTAGGCTTTCAACCCTGTACTGAATATCCTTTAACGGTGAGGGAGCACAAGGGTGCTCTGCTTTATGATTTTAGGGGAGAGGTGAAGCCCTGGAAACTTATTAGGAAAAAATTTCAAATACGTATGCCCAGTCCTGGAGTGGATAGAGTAGTGTGGTATCACTTAGGTAAGTTCTAGCCCAGAAATTAACAACAACAACAAATGCTTTAAGTTTCTCAATAACAAATATTTTAAAATTGAAAGAATAATATGACCCATGAAAGAGTAAATTGTCTATATTCTCTCTTAAAGGGTAGCTTAGTTTAGCATATAGATCTGAAAGCACTGGAAGGAAAATTCCTTCTCCCAAATCATGACAATGCAGTGTTCCTGGTGGAAGGAGCCACGGAGGAGAAATGAGCACCAGGAATTCTCAGAAGAACGGTGAACCACTGGCAGCATTAGTGAAAACGGCATACTTTTAGTGGTAGTACCACTGGTATTTTCACCCTTGTTTAGGACTATCTCCAAGTGTAGGCCCATGAACTTGGACTCTTTAGAGATGAGGTGAATGAAAGAAAGAGGAGATAGCTAACGTTTTTGGGTACCTACTCTGACAAACATCTCTTAAGTTCTTTGCATGTTATATTACTTCTTTTCTCAAACAGTATCTGAAGTAAGCACTATCTCCATTTTACAGATGCAGAAACAGAGGTCACATAGCATTGACCAAAGTCTTTCAAATAAAAAATACAAGATGGCTGGTCCAGTATTTAGTACATTGGGTGCCCTGGTATCTGCTTCCTGCCTACCTCTATCTTCTTTTACTCTTGCCTCACATTGCACATTTTCTCAACACCATTCTAAAAGGACATTTCCTATCTCTAACTTTGCTAATATTGTTTACCATGACAAAGACAACTTGCCCATACATCCTTCTTTATGCTGCTAAAATCTACTAGAGTTACCTCCGTAAAATCTTTACTTTCAGACAGGGTTAGCTGCCTCTGAGCTTATTTTGACTTCCTATAATATTTCCAGCACAGACTTTATCCCCACTGAATTGGAGTACTGTACTAAACTGAGGGCAGGGACTGTGTCTTATTCTTCTGTATATGAAGTGCTTGATATGAACTGGAGTGGTTAAAATCAAGATTCAAATCAATGTCTCTGTTATTCCAGAGGTTAAAACACAAGACATGTTTACAATAATTATGACACAATGTAGTTAGTGAAAAGCTCCATCAAAGAAGTTCAGATAAAATGTTGTGAAATAGGTTTTTCTATTTCTGTAAAAAATGTGATTGGAATTTGGAAAAGGTGATAAGGATTGTATTGAATCTGTAGATCACTTTCGGTAGTACGGACGTATTAACTATATTAATTCTCATCATGAACATGGTATATCTTTTCATTTATTTGTGTTTTCTTCAATTTCTTTTCATCAATGTTTTATAGATTTCAGTGTATATAATTTTTCCCTCCTTGGTTAAATTTTTTTCTAAATATTTTATTCTTTTTGAAGCTACTGTAAATAAGATTGTTTTCTTACTGTCCTTTTTGGATAGTTCACTGTTAGTGTATAGAAATGCAACTGATTTTTGTATGTCAATTTTGAATCCTACAACTCCACTGAATTCATTTATTAGTTCTAACAGTTTTTTTGGTAAAGTCTATAATATTTTCCAGGATCATGTCATCTGCAAACAGAGACAATGTTATTTCTTCCTTTCTGATTTGGATGCCTTTTTTTTTTTATTTTGCCTAATTGCTCTGGCTAGTATTTTTAGTACCATGTTTAGAAGTAGTGAGAGTGACTAACCTTATCTTGTTCCTGATCTTAGACAAAAAGCTTTTAGATTTTCATCCCCAAGTATATTAGTTGTGGGCTTGTTATATATGGTCTTCATTATGTTGAGGTACATTTCTTCTATACTTAATTTATTGAAATTTTTAATCATAAAAATGTTGAATTTTGTCAAATGTTTTTTCTGCATCTATTGATATAATCATATGGTTTTTGGTCCTTCATACTGCTAATGTATATCACATTTATTGACTTGCACATGTTAAACCATCCATGCATCTCAGGGATAAATCCTACTGGGTCAAAGTATGTGATCCTTTTAATGGGCTGCTGAATTTTTTTGCTAGTATTTTGGTGGGAACTTCTGCATCTATGTTCATCAGAGATACTTACCTATAATTTTCTTGTTTTGTAGTGTCCTTGTCTGGCTTTGGTGTCAGGGTAATGCATAGAATGAGTTTGAAAGTATTCCTTCTACTTCAATGTTTTAGAAAAGTTTGAGTAGAATTGACATTAATTCTTGTTTAAACATTTGGTAGAGTGCACCATGAAGCCATCAGGTCCCTAGCTTTTCTTTGATGGGAGACATTTTACTACTGATTCAATCTCCTTACTTGTTATTGGTTTGTTTAAATTTTCTATCTCTGCATGATTTAGTCTTGAATTCTAGGAATTCATCCTTTTTTTCTAGGTTATCCAGCTTGTTGGCTTACAATTGTTCATAGCAGTCTCTCATGATGCTTTGTATTTTTGTGGTATCACAGAATGTCTTCTCTTTCATGTATAACTTTATTTATTTGAGTCTTCTCTGTTTTTTTCTTGATTTGTCTAGCTAAAGTTTTATCAGGAAAACAACTCTTACTTTTTGTTGTTTTTTCCTATTTTTTTCTAGTCACTACTTTATTTCTATTCATTTATTATTTCCTTTTTTCTGATAACTTTGGGCTTAGTTCATTTTTCTTTTCTATCTCCTTGAGGTGTAAAGTTAGGTTGTTTATTTGAGATTTTCCTTTTTTCTTTGGCATTTTCCACTATACACTTCCCTCTTAGGACTGCCTTTGCTGCATCCCATAAGTTTTGGTATGCTGTGTTTCCATTTTCATTTGTCTGAAGGTATTTTTTATTCCCTTTATTATTTCTTCTTTCACCCATTGGTTGTTAAAGAGTATTTTATTGAATTTCCACATATTTGTGATTTTTTTCTCCTGTTATTGATTTCTAGTTTTTATAATTGTGCTCAGAAGATATACTTGATGTGATTTCAATCTTCTTAAAATTAAGACTTGTTTTTTTGCCCAACATATAATCTATCCCAGAAAATGTTGCATATGCACTTGGAAAAGAATGTGTATTCTGCTGCTCATGGATGAAATGTTGTGTATATGACTGCTATATCCATTTGATCTATAATGTTATTCAAGTCTGCTCTTTCCCTATTGATTTCTGTCTGGATGATCTATCCATTGTTGAAAGTGAGGTAATGAATTCTTCTACAATTATAGTATTGTTGTCTTTTTCTCCGTTCAGTTCTGCTAATATTTGCTGTATATGTTTAAGTGCCCCAATGTTGAATACATATTCACAATTGTTATATTCTCTTGATTGATTGACCCTTTTATCAGTATGTAATGACCTTCTTTGCCTCTTGTGCTGATTTCATATGGGACCACAAAAGATCCTGAATAACCAAAGCAATCATGAGCAAGAAGAACAAAGCCAGAGGCATTTGTTCTCAATTAAAAAATATATTACAAAGCTGCTGTCATCAAAACAGTATAGTACTGGCATAAAACCACACATACAGACCAATGAAACAGAATAGAGAGCCCAGAAACAAAAGCACACATTTACACTCAACTGTTCTCTGACAGGGGTGCCAAGAATACATAATGGGGAAAGAATAGTTTCTTCAATAAATGCTGTTGGATAAACTGGATATTCATGTGCAGAAGAATGAATTTTGACTTTTATCTCAAACCATATACAAAAATCAACTCAAAATGCATTAGAGAGTTAAATGTAAGACCTAAAGCTGTAAAACTCTTAGGAGAAAACATAAAGAAAAAGCTTCTTGACATCAGTCTGGGCAATAATTTTTTGGAAAAGACCCCAGAAGCACTGGCAACAAAAGTAAGTGGTTGCATCAAACTAATAAGCTTCTGCAAAACAAAGGAAACAATCAACAGAGTGAAAACACACCTACACAATGGTCGAAAATATTTGCAAACCATACAAGATTATTTCAAAAATTGTGTGGAAAAATAGAATTAAAAGATAGTACAAATATTTCCATAAACTTTTTGAAGTACTCTTGTACACCTCATAAGGCATTAATATCCAAAATGTATAAGGAATTCCTACAACTCAATAGCAGAAAAACCCAAATAACTTGATTAGAAAATTGGCACAGGATCAGAATAGAAATTTCTCTGAAGAAGACATACAAATAATCAACAAGTATATGAAAAGATACTCAACATCACCAGGTATAAGAGAAATACAAATCAAAACCACAATGAGATATCACTTCACATATGTTAGAATAGCTATTATTAAAAAGACAAAAGATAACAAGTGTTGATAAGGATGTAGAGAAAAGAGAACCCTTGAACACTGTGGTGGGAATGTAAATTAATATTATGAAAGACAGTATGGAAATATGAAATCTGCCAAAGGAGTAGATCATAAGTGTTCTCAACACACACACACACACACAAACACACACACACACACACACACACACAGTAACTATGTGAGGTGATGTATATGTTAATTCGATTATGGTGATCATTTCACAATGTATAGAAATATCAAAACATCATATTATATACCTTAAGTATATACAATTTTCCTTATCAATTATACCTCAATAAAGCTGGAAAAAAATAAATGTAAAATAGAATTGCTCCAATAAGCAAAAAAAAAAAAAAAAAAAAAATTTGCTGTGAGAATTCACATGTAGGGATTCTTCACATATTGTGGTTCTCCAGAAGATGAGAGGGAAGTTATCCTGTTCTTCCCAGTACTCTTTAACCTCAGCTAAGTAATTCTATTTTATTAATGATGCATTTGTCGTTTTATTATTATTTTTAATTGTGGTAAGAATACTTAACATGAGATCTACCCTCTTTACAACATTTTAAGTGCACAATACAATATTGTTAACTATAGGCACAATGTTGTACCACAGATCTAAGCACTTACTATCTTGCATCACTGCGATTTTATACAAGTTATATAGTGACTCTTCATTTTCCCTTCCTCCAGCCCCCAGAAACCATCATTCTATTCTGTTTCTGTGAGTTTGACTGCTTTAGATACCTCATATAAATGGAATGATGGAGTTTCTGTTCTTCTGTGACTGGCTTATTTCACTTAGCATGATATATGAGATTCATTCATATAGCAAGATTTCCTTCTTTTTTTAAAGCTTAATAATATTCCATTATATGTTTATATCACTTTTTCTTTATCCATTCATCTATCTATGGATATTTAGGTTGTTTTCATATCTTGGGTATTGTGACTAATGTTGCAATGAACATGGGAATGCATATATATCTTCAACATACTGATTTCAATTTTGTGTATATACTCAGAAGTGGGATTGCTGAATCATATAAAAGTTCTATGTTTAATTTTTTTGGGAGACCCTTCACATTGTTTTCCTTAGTGGCTGCACCATTTTACATTGCACCGTAGTGTAAAAGTGTTTCAATTTCTCTATATCTTCTTCACAACTTATCTTTTTATATATGTAGATCATGTATATATATATATATATATATATATATAATAGCCATCTTAACAGGTATGAGATGATATCTCATTGTGATTTTGATTTGCATTTCCTTGATGATTCATGGTGTTGAGCATCTTTTCATATAACTATTGGTCATTTTTAAGTCTGACTTGGAGAAATGTCAATTCAGGTCCTTTGCCCATTTTTAGTAGGGTTATTTGGGATATTTTTGCTACTAAGTTGTTGGAGTTCTTTATGTATTTTTGATATTCATGCCTTATCATATGTATGGTTTACAAATATTTTCTTCCATTGCACTATGGCTATGTAATTCTTATTCCAAACTGGAGAATTTACTTGTCATTAACACTCTCTGAACACAGAAAGAATTCATAAGAACTAGCCCTATAGTAGTTAGACAATATCTGTTTTTAAGTTGAAGCATATTTTTTAACTCAGTGGTGGAATCAACAGAATTCACATCATTTTCTTACACAAAATTTATTCTTTGTTAGTAGAGGCATGAAAATAGCTGTATGATTCCTAATTGCATTTGTAGATTGACATTTTGACTAATACATCATTTAATTTTTTGCAAAGGTTACGTTTATTAAAATTTCTTATTATATTGATAATTAAATGTATTTTGTTATTATCATATAAATTTTAATAAACCTTAATACCAGTGTTTTCTTGTAGAAATTATTCTGATGTTACTGATACTTTTGGGTTTTAAAAAGACTTTTGGGGAAGAAGAGATCAGAAGAACTTATGAAACTTCATTGGCACTTTAAATATAGGTATCCACTAATTTCTAAAAGAGGTTAAAATCTTTAAATTATATTGGGATTCTCTTGGTTAAATATTGGCAAAGATTCTCTGCTAGACCAAAATTTAGTCAGGCTTCTGAACCTTCTCCTAGGCCCATCTGTGTACTTCCTTGTAAAATCCAGTTTTAGCAAAGAACCCTGCTAGGTCAGTTAGCAAGACAACTCCCTCTGCCCCCCAATATCTGATCACCTTCAATATCTGATTATGTTTTTCATCCTCCACCATCCCCCAGGTGATGTCTGATGACCCTGGCCTGTCATCAACATGAATCCTGTTAAATCTGTTTAGTTAGAATCTCCCTTACCCCTGATGTTTCTTCTCGGTAATTTTCCATCCACTGACTTCTACCCTGCTCCTTGGCTATAAATTTCCACTTGTGTTGGAAGTTGAGCCCAATCTCTCTCTCCAGGGTGTTGCAATGGTCCCTATATCTATCACGATAGTCCTGAATAAAGTCCTCCTTACTGTGCTTTAACAAGTATTACTGAATGATCTTTTGTTTAACAATACATAAAAAGATTTCCTGACAGTAAAATATGATATGCATCAGCAAATAATGTGTGAAGCTTCTGAGCCTCATTTTAATTAAAGAAATGAAGAGATTTCTATCTGCTTAAAAAAGCAAAATTTAGCTAAAGTCTGCCAAGAAGTGAATGAGGTGAGGCAGAAGAGATGTCATTAGCTGGGTGATTTCTAGAAGAACCTTACAAGATTGTTGGCAGAGTTTATAAATTCATTAAACTAATGAACTAAAGTAATAGGACACAAATATAAATTGTTTTTGTTTTTGTTTATTTATCCCTTGAGAAATTTCCAGATTGAAACAAGGGTTATAGAAATTTGTCTGCTTCCTAGATACTTCTAACAGAGAAAAATAGTAACCAATAATTTGTAGGAAAAGAAGTCAAAGGGAAGAGTTTAATCAAATGTACCTAACACTGATCAAGGTTATTGTGTGAGTCAGTTCATAAAAATCAGTCTCCGTGACACTAAATATTTTAAAAGTGATTTCTGTAAGCATGTGTGGTAGACCAAATAATGGCCTCTCCAAATATAGCTACATCTTTTTCCCTGGAACTTACCAATATGTTACCTTACATGACAAAATGGATTTTGCAGATGGAATTAAGGTTGCTAATCAACTGATATTAAAATTGGGGCATTGTTCTGAATTATCTGGGTGGATTCAATATAGTCACATAGATCCTTAAAAGCAGATGATACAGGCAGAAGACTCAGTGAGAGAGATTTGATGAGTAAAGAAGCAGAAGATTTAAAGCATGAAAGGGACTTGACCCATGGTTGTTGGCTTTGAAGATGGAGGAAGGTGGCCATGAGCCAAGAAATTCAAATGGCCTCTAAACAGCCACCAATGAAATAGGGATGTCAGTCCTATAACCACAAGGAATTGAATTCTGCCAACAAGCTGAATGAGCAAATAAGTGGACTCTACCCTAGAGCTTCCAGATTGGAATGCCACTCTGATGACACCTTGATGAGACCCTGTCAGACTTCCGATTTACAGAACTGTAAGATAACACATGTAGGTTGCTTAAGCTGCTAAGTTGTGATGATTTGTTTTGGCAGCAATAGAAAATGAATACAGCATGCAATCTATTGCATAGCATTTAAATGATTGTAATCCACAACATACAATACACTTATGAAGGGTATTATGCATTTAGTTTTGTGATTTAAAAAAAAGAGGCTCAAAAAAATAAGAAAAGGTATACATTTTCTCCCTATGTCCTGGAATACGTTGCCTCTAAATGACCACGGAGCCATGGAGATGGCATGAAGACTGACAACCTTTCTCGAGCCAGGAGACAGTTCTCTGCTGAGGACCCCATCAGGCCACAAATTTGTCAGACTGCTGGTGAATGCTAGCTGGGACTGTAGGTGTTAGCAGGAGAGAATGCAAAAGGAGGGAAGGGACCTTCCTGGAAGGGGGCAACTTGATTTGAAACAGGGATTTGATAAGTGCACCACTTATCAGATTAAAGAGAGTTTGCATAAATACCCACCTTTCAGGCATTTTTCTGACCTCAGAGAACTGCTGAGAGGATTTGGCAGGAAATGGCACTGGGCAGCTTTTTTGCACACCTTCCACTTGGACTCCGGCATACTTTCACCCTGATTTGGCTGTCCTTCTTGCCTTTTTCATTTTGAGACATCATTTGCTCTTCTGTCATGTCCTCTTCATTCTGACCCATTCACTGGGAAGACCCAAGACAGCTTTAGGATGAGTGGCATATTAAGGTGTGTCTGGTGCATACTGAAGCAGCTTTTAGCGGGAAGATGTGCACAGATCTTTATTCATCTTGATTCATGCCCACTATTTGAGCATTTACCAGGATGGCAAGTGCTGGACTCTGCTTTCAGTGCTTCCTGCCTAAGACATTTCCCCAAAGGGAAGCAGTAGCAGAAAAACAGATATCAATTCTTGAACAATGAAACTCGGACTTACATAAAGAGCTAAGTTCAGAAATGATAACCTAAATTGTAGCTGTAGAAATTTCATAAGACCATACATATGCAAAAAGGATTCTCTTTATGGTGGTCAATGTTATTACTTACCCTCCTAATTATCTCAGGAATCCTTATTTCCAGAAAGATGCAACACATAAGAACATTCCATTTTAAACAAACTTCACATAATTTTTTCCAAGCACAATAGCAAAGGTGCATACTGAGGCAGGAATGAGAGTGAATAATTTTCCACCATCACATAATTTGGATGTGGTGAAACAGATTTTATTTACTGTACTACATCAAATAAATCATTCTGCTGCAACATGAAAGACACTGTATTTCTAAGGGTTTAGGTTCTACTACAAATCTACTTAAGTTCTTTGTTCCACTGCAATATTGAGTATTTAAAGAGATTCTTTATTGTAATATGATAACAAGCAAATGAAGCTTTTCATTAAAATGACAAAGCTTAACAATGGTTAAAATATAGATAGGTATGAATCTTAAGTGCCCGTTTAAAAGAGAGGGTGGGAATAAGCGTTTATCAAAGCCATTTTGGCCACCAAATTGAGAAATTGAAAACAAAGATGAGCAAAGATAAGCAGAGATGAGAGCTGTACAGAAGAAAAAACAAATGTTTTTGGACAATAATAATGGAATTCCTAGATCCTGTCATGCCTGAGGCCAGGTCCTCTCTGAACTTTACTCTTGTATGGGTCAACGTTATAATAGTTTTCTCAAAAACTAATTTAAATTAGGTTTTGTCATTTGCAATTCAAGAAATACTGCCTAATGTAAATTCAGATTAATTGGTTAGTACATAAATCACAAAATGGGAGGATGCAAAAAAAAGCATGCATTACCCTAAAATTTTAGAAAAGAGACCATGCATGTGTAAAATGATAAATCATTTCATGTGTCAGGATGCCTTGTCAAATAGTTGTGTAAACAAAATATTTTAAAATGATTTCAGAAGAAGGGGCTATATCTGTAGTTGGAGCAGTAAATGAAGGTTAATGAACAGGACTGAGTTTTCTCTAGAATGGTTGGTAGAATGAATAGAGGAAATACACTTTTAAAACCCATGGTTTTGATGGATCCTAGTTGTGACAGAGTCACATCTTATATGAAGGTTTGTTTCCAAAACCATTACAAGAAACAACAACAACAAAAAACACATATGGTGAAACTTATGGTTCATGATTAAGGGTTTTAAGTAAGATTAAGGCTGCTCATGGTTTTTGTTGTTGTTGTTCTTAAACCATGTCCTCTAGTTCTTCCATTACGCTCTTCAGTGGTGCTGCAAGTCAGCATGCATCAGGGCTGCCATGTGTGGCCATCCTCGTGTAGACTTTGATGTATCTATGTGTTCCTGGGGTTGTACAATGTGAAATTGGGAGCATTTGGATAAGTTGAATATATGATACTGGATGTGCTTGATGGAGATAGTTTCAGAGAACTGTATAACCCCAATTTTAGAAATAAATTATTATCGATGTCACCATGCTTATGTTTAAGGACAATTATCTTTTGAATGCTTTCACTAATGCATTTATGCAAAAATATTTTTCAAGCCACTGCCATGTTCCAGAAACTTCATTAATGTTTAAAGATACCATAATAAGTAACAGAGACATGATTGCTATCTTTGTGGAGTTTATATTCTGATGGAAGACATAATAAATAGATGTTCTCATTGCAATATGGGTAAGTGCTATCATGAGGAAGCTATGGGATAGTATGGAAACACAGAGGAGGGGCATTTAAGATGAAAGCTAATTAATTAATCATGCCGAATCTTTTAAAATGTTATGTATAAGTGTCTTGAATAAACAGTATTTAGAGCTAACTTTTCCATACTTTGTAAGTTGGTTAAAGGCAACAAAGGTCAGCCAAACAAATGAAAGAAGCAGATTTTCTAATGTCCCCTCATCACTGTTTTCACCAGTTAATTACTATACTGAATACAGTAATTCTGTTAATTTGCTACTGTTCTTATTTTTACTGTTCTTTGCTGTCTGTGGTTACAACTAGTGTAAAAAAATATGTTTTACTTGTGATAGTTGTCTCTCATCAATATCAATTATGTAGGCCAATGGGACTAATCCCAGAGAATTGCATCACCAAAGAGCCATCCACTACTGATTTCCCTGTACCCTCTTCTTGAGCACACCAATCAAAACCAATTTGTAGAATGTCTACTTTGCAAATGTCTGCTCTGCTTATTCATCCTCTGGCTCATGGTCTGAAACAGGCCACTGATTGCTCCCTTGTTGTCCCTTCTGTTGGGTAGTTTGCCTCAGGTCTTCCAGTAAAGGCTGGCTCTCTAACAAAGCTGAATCCAGTATTCAGAAATGTCAGAAGACTTTTTGTGATCTTGCCATTACTTTAGGGCTTGTGTCTCTCCCTTGACCTGAAGTGCATAGGCACGTTAAGCCTCTCAAACCACTGTAATTCTTGGGTACATGCAACAAATTCTCCTGCACCCTGGGACACCTGAGCTAATCTTCTGCTGAGAATGTACGTGCAGTGTGGTAGAAAAGAATTCACCCTCATTGAGGTCTGTAACACTGAGATGACTGGACATATACAAACCCAGCCTGGCTGAGAAAGCAATAATAAGGAGTAGGATGCCATATTCAGGGATTTTTAAAATATGACCCAGAAGACAATTCCAAAAATATAATTGTATTGGTTGAGTGTGCTGAGAAAAGAAACAAGAAAAAAAGATGTATAAACTGTGCTAAAAATGCAACTGTGCTTTTGAATTTCCAGATAAAGAATGAGAAACAAAGACAGTTAACAGTAATTTGTCTGATTTAATTAATTCAGTAAGTTTGAAATTGCTTTGACTCCCTAATTATAATTAATTTGACTTGTGACTCCTTGTCAGGAAAGTAAAACAGAAACTGTTATTATGCTTCAGTTAGTTGGAAAAAATAAAATATTTGGTATAACAAACAGAAACAGCTATATGTAAAACATTTGGAAGTAATATATGTGAATCAAAAATACCAGCTCATAACCAAATTTACTATCATAAATTCATTGATCAAATGGTTGAGAAAATTAGGATACCATCCTGTAAAATTACACAGATTATGCCGTCCCTCAAACTGGAAAATAATCCAGATTATGCTGAGTTAACTAACCACTGCAGAGGAGAGTTGTGGCTCCAGATGTACACGGGTTCACCAGCTCTGGTAAGCTTTTTGCCTTCCTTTGACATTGTTTAGGAAGTCTATCATGCATTGCCACAGGCGACACTGTCTGAAGAAAATTATGCCTTAGAGGTTCTAAGAAACTTTATCGTTTCAAACAAGACCCCTTGTGTAAGAACCTGGGCTTTCATTTCTGAGTAGGTTATAATGATTTGTGTAATTTTATATTACTACATAATTTGGGATAAATGAAAGATTATGTCACATAACATGTAAGTGGCTCCTTCACTATCCTATTGTCTTACATCCCTCCACCCCAACTGGAAGAGAACCAGTTTATTGGTGTTTGCATTCATTACTTTCTATTTTTTAAAATTTGTTATCACACATGTGTTCATAATAATGCATAATCTATGCATAACAGTGATATAGTGTTTAGTTATGCTTTTATTTTAGCTTCAAAAAATGATATCATGCTATATATGTGTTTTTTAAGACTTGCCTTTTCCATTCAAATGTATGTCTAAGATTCATCCATTTTATTGCATGTGTCTAGTTCATTCATTTTCATTGGTCTGTGATATTAAGCTGTATAAATATATCACAGTTTATCATGGACATCCATGTTGCTTTCAGTATTTTTCTACAATTAACAATGATTCTGAGACTTTTTCTTTGTATTTTCTTTTGATACACATTTCCAGGAATGTCTCTAGGGTATATATTGAAGAATTGAATTGATATGGGTACGGGAATATTCATATACAAGACAACATTAAATTGTTTTCCAAAGTGGTTGTATCATATCTCAGTGTACAAGAGTTCCTGTTGATTTACAAATTTTCTGAAGCTCAGGATTGTCAAAGTAATGTTTTTTCTGGTGTAATATATATAAATAATTTTGATAGTAATTTACATTTCTCTAATTAGTAGAGTAGAAATCTTTCTATATATTTTTTCACCACTTGGGCTTTTTCTTCTGTGAAACTCCTATTCATGTGTTTTGCTCATTTTTAAATTGGAATTTTTGATCTTTTTAAAGAACTTACTTGAAAATTTTCTTTATATATTCCCATTTATGACTCTTTGGCCAGTCATATGTGTTACAAATACCTGGCCCCAGTTTGCAGCTTATTTCTTTTTCTCTTCCATTTTTTTTGGGGGGTGGGCAGTGAGTATCTTTTATTAAATATAAGTTTTTAATTTTAATATAAGTAAACTTATTAAAATTTAATGGTAAGTGCTTCTTGTGCTCCCTTAAAAAAATCCTTTCTTGTACAGAGGGATTTTTTTTTCTTTTGGTATTTTCTTCTAAAAGTGTTAAAGTTTTGCCGTTTATATTTAAACCTTTAATCTATGTAGAGCTAATTTTTATATTTGTTGTGAAGTTGAGATTCAATTTCTTTCTTTTTCCTTCTGGCTGACTATTCCTCTTTGCGCAATTTATTGACTATTTCCTCCTTTCCCTGAACTGTGTATTTTGTCATATACTGTATTCGTGTCTATGTGGGCCTTTTCTGGGCTTTCTTCTTTGTCTAGTAAGTAATTCTGATCGTTTTTAGACTGTACTTCATTCATAGTCTTCACTTGAGCATAACTATGCCTGTACTCTAACGCTGCATTTTTGACTATCTTGTCCAGGGTTTATTTTAGTAAGAATAGTGGTGTTTTCAGTAATTCTTTAAATAAAGAGATAAGAACTCACCTTAATTGTTTTTTTTTTTCTTGCTGTCTATTTTTGTTTCTATGTGTTTTTGCACACCCTGCTGCAAATGTTGAAAACTGAGGAAGTCCACCTTTCTCTTATGAAAACACGCTTTACTATCACCTGCAAAAACTAAAGTCAAGGCAAAAATATATATTTTCCACTGCTGAGGAATGCCTCATACGTCTTAAATTGGAGGAATTTTAGACCTCTCCTTGGATTTAGGCAAAAAGAGCATATCTTTTACGGTATGTTTTCTAGGAGAAGTTCCCCAACTCTTTAGGAGCCCTTCATTATACGATGGATTTCTATCTCCTAACATAAATGTTTCCCTGGAGTGGCAGCTGGAATAAAAAGCAGGTTGTGGGAATTTAATTGGTTTTGGAAAACACTGGTACAGATAAACTATTGACTAAGAAGAATCTCCCAGCTTAAATATTGACTAACAAGAACTTCTAGTCTGACAAAATTTTAAGGTTGTAGTTTTACTAAGGAATGTGGTCTGGCAAAGATTTTTCATTTAGACAATTGTCTACTGTTTACCTTCTTAATCTCTTTTCAGTGCCTCTTTGAAAACCATAGAAAATAGCACTATATGTATCTAACATAAATAAAACATTTACAAGCAAACATTGGAACTAAAATTAAGTCAAGTGTGAACTGGTAGAAGAATGTGTTATGGTTGGCATCATACTTAGTTCTCTGGGGCTTTGTAACTTTATGAGTGCTAACTAATGTTGCCCTACTTCCAAATAGGCTGAAAAAGGTTTCTGGAACGAAACTCAGCATGATTCAAGCTATAGTTCATAAAGAACATTTGAAACTAAAGGTTCACAAATTAGATTTTATCTAAACAGATCTATACACCAAAACTAATGTACCTTCCCTGGCTTATTGGGTGCCCTTCCTTTCCTTTCACTGGGTTCGGGATGGATCTCTGCAGCTTCCTTAATTAACCCACCCTTCTCCTTACACCACCACATCATTCATCTCAACTTACTTTAAAAATTGTATTCAACATTACAATGTTATTTGACTGTATAGTTATCACTTTTACTTAAAGTGTCTGATGTCGGGCACTTGAAACTTACGTTAGATACTTGTAAATTATGCAACATGTTATCCCAAACTGTACTTTTACATAATATATGATTCTTCCAATCCTTTTATGTTGGATGTCATGTCATATGACTCTGATATGTTAGTTTCACCAACCACTCTGCTAAAAGGATTTTTCAAATCTGATAAGTAGATTATTTTATGAGTAAATTCAAAATTAAAAATCTGTAAAGTCAAATTTTACTTTAAATAGAGGGCTAAATATTGCTAAAGGTCAGAAGGAAATCTAATTAAAATAAAGAAACTATCCTTTTAAAAGATAGAAAGTTTGCCAACCTTTCAGCCTCACTTAGTCAACAACACTGGATTCATTCACTCATGAATTTTTATGCAATCATTATGAAATTTTACAGGTAATTTATAACACTGTCACTAAAATTTATGTTTATGAAAAATCATAAGATAGCATGTAAAACAAGTAATATAAGTGTTAAATAAAAATCATGATATACAATGTATATGTATGGAGACTAATTCAAATTATATTGGAAAAAATATTGTATACATAGAAAAATAGCTGGAAGAAGATAGTCAAATGTTATTAGTGGTACTCATTGCAAATGTGCCTATATTTATTATTATTTTATTTTCATTTTCTAAATTTTAATATATAATATAGATTATGATATATTGCATATTCTCAGTCATAACCAGGAGCTGAATCAATAAATAAACAAATGAACAATAGAGACAGAGAGAAAGAAAGAAACAACCATCACAGTAATATGTTGAACTTTTAGAAAACTAGAGGTGGAAAAAAGGAGGGGAGGAGAAAAGGGAGAGGGGCTAATGAGGAATTGGTCAATGGACATAAGGAATGATTGTATATTGTAACAATGAATAAGCTAACTATACTGATCTAATGACCACACATTATACACAATTATTGAAAATCATCGTTGTACCCCACATGTATGTATAATAAAAAAAAATTAAATAAATAAAAACAAAAACAAAAACAAAACAAATTACTCCCTCAAACAACTGGCATTTTGGGGAAAGAACTTTATAATCCATTATTTAAAAAAAATGAAGTTATTAACTCCTAAAACAAAAAAAAAAGATTTTGTAACTATACTGTCATACCAATTTTAAAATATTTATCATATATACTATAGTACATGTATATATCTACATCTATATATTTTTATGTAGTCAAATAAATGTGTCTATTCAATATAACAATGTATTTCTAAATAACCTCCTAAACTTTAAATTATTATCATTCAAAATAGTAATATCTCATTAAATGTGAGTAAAAATTATTATTATACAAAAGTCATTTAGATTACCCAGGGCTGTGCAAAGGGAAAATTTGATGACTTTGGAATGAAGTAAAAAGTGTATTCATACTGATAAAATATGTAATATTAATTTGGATTTTGGTTAAAAATGTATGGAACTGTTCAAAAATATCTAGAAAATATGTGTTTTTGTTTTTGTTTTCTTTTTTTGGCAGCTGGCAGATACAGGGATTGAACCCTGGACCTTGGTGTTATCAATACCACACACTAACCAACTGAGCTAACTGGCCAGCCCAATGTTTGAATGACTTAAAAAAAATCAGTTTTAGTGTCAATATAATGCATTAGATTGAATAATATTACTGCAAATGTGGAATCAATCAAAGTGCTTTAGGTAAATTGAGTAAGAAATTTTGAAATATTCAGAGCATGCCAAGTACAAATACATATGTAAAAATTCTCAAAGGGTGTAACTCACTCATTACACAGAAAATGTTATGTGTTTTACCAAAATGAATTTTTCAAATACTTTGTTGGGTGAATTAAACATTAAATGTATTTGCGCTTGATTAGACAGCTTTAATTGTACTGACCTAGAGACCAATTTGAGCAAGATTTTAAAAGACTGATTGGATTTTAAGTAGGAGATTAGTGGAGAGACAATTCAATAGGAAAGAAAAGCATTGTGTGTGTGAAGAAAATTGGACACTGTCAACAGGCTGGAGTAGTGAGCTGTGCAGCAGTTAATGGGAGAAAATGTATGTGAGACCCAAAGAGTGAGGAGCTTGGAATACCACAGCATAAATCTCCAAAATAAATTTTCTACCATGGAGAGTAAAGTGGGCAATATTCATCTATTCATGCTGCATGGATCTTACAGTCCTGGGGAAGGTAGGCATTCATTCCGGAGCACTTACCAGATACTAGCATTTTTCTACACTGTGAGGAGTGAGCAAAACAGAAAAACAAACAAACAAACAAAAACCCTGCCTTCAAGGACCTTATGTATTATGTAAAGATAATATCATTTCTGTTGTCATAAAAGTTTCCAGGGAAGGGCAGTAAAGGGATGGAGTAGGATTTAATTTATAAGGCAAACCAGGGAGTGAGGTGAAAAGGATGCCCTTTATTATTTCATCATTGGATGAGGGAATAAAATAAATAGACATATGACCTTATTAACTTGATTTTGGATGTCACTGATGTCATTAAATGGTTAAGTAAGATTTATTGGATAGTGTGTGTTTCTACAAATAACACGGATGCAGAGAAAGAAGTTCATAGTGTAATAAATTGCAAAGTATATCCTTAGTGTGTGAAGATGAATGGACTTACCATTGTTTCCTGAATCACATCTTTTAGGTTTAGCTGTAAAAATGAACATTACAGGCAATCATTTTAGGGAGAAAAACTAGTAAAGAGTAGTAATTTCCAGATTAAATTATGTTTCAATTCATCATAAAAATTGGCATTTTGCTACTCTCTCTCCTTTTTCCTGGGTTGATGCAGTCCTATGGCTCAGTGGGGAGTGGCCGCTTCTCCATCCGGCTATACTGTGGCTGCCCCACTGAGAGTTTCATTATTCTATCATGGCAACATGTATACATTTTGTAGTTTTAGGTGGGAAGAGGATTCAAAAATAGAGATAAAGTTCTGTTTTTGGAAAATAAAACGTTATATTTTTACACATAAGATTTGATGGATACAAATTCATACCCACTGTACTAAGTACTAACATCATTAAGGGAGCTGGAAGCATTTGCTGAAAATCAGCAGATAACGGCAATAATGATGGAAGTAAAATAGTATAAATGGATTACCATGTTTTTCAAAAGAAAAAAAGTTGTTGAGAGGATGTGCAGGAAAGATGAGACATAGAGAGACCCAATTATTTGGGGATACTCATTGTGAACTTTTAGATAAGGAAAATGTGGTATATATACACGATGGAATACTATTCAGCCATAAAAAAGAATGAAATTCTGCCTCAAACAACAGGGATGAGCTTGGAGAAAATTATGTTAAGTGAAATAAGTCAGGCACAGAAAGAGAAATACTGCATGTCCTCACTCCTAAGTGGGAACTAAAAAAAATCAATAAACATAGAAAGGAAGAAACAAATAAACAAACAAATAATCACAATAATATGTTTAACTTTCAGAAGGAGAGAATGGAGCTGTGGTTACTAGCGGTAGAAAAGGGGGAGAAATTGGTCAATGGACACAAAGAATGATTACAGTTCACAATGATGGATTTACTAATTATCTTGATTTGATCATCACATACTGTACACAAATACCAATAGTCAATCCTGTACCCCACAAATATGTATAATCAACTATGTTTCAAAAAAAAAGACTAAATAAAAAAGATGACTGAGGTTGAACTGACTTGAAGTGTTTATTAGGTGTTTGAATATGTAAGGACAAGACACACTGAGTTTCCATTAAGTAACAGGGATATCTTAAGAACACATGGGGAGGGAAGAAAAGAGCCTCAACTTGCCCACAGTCAGACTTACAGCTCACCTAACCCAGACACCCCATGCTCAGCCCCAACTAGGCTTGGGACTGATTTCACTTGCTTACCAGCTGGTCACTGTCACTTAGCTGTAATGTGACATCCCTTGTGTGATGCCTAGACATTATTTAACCTTTGGACAATATATCAAAGTGGGTAATGGGTGATGTGATAAGAAACTGAACCCAGAACTCAGAATCTGGAGAATGTGACTTGCTAAAGGCAACACTTGCTGTTTATACATATACACGCTAAGGTTTTAGGGTGGTGGTGTTAGAGTATAAAGGACTTGGTAAAGCCTATTTTGAGCTTCCCATATCAGGGCAGGACCTTGCCTGGGACAAGTAGAATATTATCACTTCCACTCTGAGCACAGATCCCTTGAGGAACTGAAGAAACCACAAAAGCCAAGTTCACTGAATATCATTGAGCTTCATATCCCCTGGAGAGATCTACTCAGAATTTATTCATTGTGTTTATAGCAGCAAATTTTAACCTCTCTAAGAGGTAAGTGTCAAAATGCTCATTTCCTTCAAGCCTCCATCCCAGTACTCTGTGGGACTCTGACAAAACATTACAGAAAGTGGCCCACACTGACAATTTAACACACACTTAGTGACTTCCTCGGAGGGTGTCCCTTGCTCCCTTGTCTGGTGGCCCAGCATTAACTGGAGCTCTGTCTCTATTGTCACTGGCCTGTCATCTGTTGACATTATGTATTTCACTGCCTTGTGGATTACAGTACTGCAGATTATTTATTTTTAAAACTTACATAGGTCTCTTCTTGATCTCATTCTATATTTCAAAAATATTTACAGTTAACTCCATTTATACAAATTATATCTTTTCCTTTGGAAATGTGAATGCCAAATACACATCTTCAGTGGGAGACAGAAGGCAGTCAGCAGAAACCGTGAACTCTGGCCATGACATTCATCCCACCCCTTCTGCTGCGATATCTGTGGGCCAGTCATAGTCATTAAATGTAGTCTTCAAATCTTTGCTCCATTTTCCTCTACAGTGGCTCCTCCGCTAACTTCCAGCTCTTTGGTAGAGAAAGTTCAGCTGCTTTCTGGGATTCAGACCTCAGGACTCAGGAGACTCAAGGTGTGGATGTCAGGTTCTCTGTGACCAAGACACTGCCCTCTGCTGTACCTGTTCTCTTGTTACCACATGACTGTGATATGAAGCACTTCTGTTTAGACTGCTGGGCCTCAGGATTCTAGACAGGAGATGGGGATTGGTTGGTTGCTCTTATTTCAGAGCATCACATTTAGCTGAGAATTAAGGTAGTTCTAGGTCAGCACCAACTTCCACCTCCATCCCAGATACTCAGCCAAGAGCAGTGGAAGAATTTACAGGTACTCCCACCAACATTACGACATTCGTCATCTCCTTCCACTCTTTTCCCTTCTTTCGTCTTGGAGAGTCTTGCATGTATGTGTGATTCACTTATGAGGGTACTATTAATATCTCTGCCTGGTGGCATCTTCTCCTAAATCTTTCCATCTTAATCTTACTTCTGATGGTGATATTTTTCAGCTTATACCCACTTCAGGACAATAGTGATTCTGTATATTTTGGTCCAAATAGGAGGTGACAAAATCTTCCCCTAGTCCTCTAGCCAATCTCTGCCCTCTTTCTTTCACTGCCAGTTAAAGAAATAAAAATAAAAATAAAAGAATGCATACTCAGGGTCTTGTCTTCCATGCCATTCCTACCCTCTGCTGTCAAAATTGTCATCCTGATGCTGACTGTCGTCAGGTCACTCCTTTATCCTCAAAGCACTATTAACATCTCACCACATAGAATAGTGCTTAATCTTATTGTTTAAAAAGTCAAAGTCCTAAATGATCTGACCCCAATTTGCTTTCCCAATTCTATCTCCCACTACTCTATTTAATTTCTACCCTCTTGGCAAATTTAAATTCATTAATAATTTTTTTCATTTATTGAAACATAGTTGATGGTATATATCTGTGTGGTATAGCTTTGAATATCAATACCTGTGTACAATATGTGATGCTCAAATCAGGATAATTAGTATATTCAGCATTACACAATGTAATCATTTTTGTGGCCCTTTACCAATTTCTTGCTAGCTGTCTCCCATATCTTATTTTTGCTTCCATGTCCTTAAATGCCAGAAATACCTTTTGCTACCATTTGCACATGTTCAAATTCTAGTAAATAGTTAGAGTTCACTAGCTTTCTTCCCGAATCGTGCACACACACACAGATTCTCTCTCTCTCTCTCGTCCAAACTACCACAGTCCTTTCCCCATACTTCTCATAGGCACTTATTCTCAATCTCCTCTATCTCATATTATACTTATTTAAGCCGAAGTCAGCTCTGCCACCAGACTCTTTTAAGTTTCTTAAATTTAAAGAATTTTCTCATTAATCCTTGTATTTCCAGAAAAACAAGTGATAATGTATAAAATGTAAAATAGTCAACATGTTTTGTGATAAAAATGATTAATTTTATAGTTTAATACTTTCCTAAATAGGTTGTTTTTGTACTGCATCATAGAGAAAAGATTTTGGTAAGGTTTTATTTACCTAAACCAGCTGTATTATTATGTGTGTTGGTGCATGCATGCACAGACACACACACACACACACACACACAAATACACACATCATTGCAGAACATATGAATGATTGATTTAGCTTTAAATAATACCAAGCTGGTCAACCATGTTCGAGGTTTTGAAAACTTTACTTTAGGGATTAAGAGGAAGAAATAAAAGTCTATCTTGTACTTTCAGTTGTTAATTTGCTTCGGCTTTTAGGAGAAAGGAGGAAACTTCAACTTAATGTCTCCATTAATCAATTCTCAGGCCAGCTTCACCGTGCACTGCATTCATTTAATTTTATTACCTAGCAGGCTGGCAATTTCAAGAATTCATGGCATTGTCAGTCAGCCCAGCAGTGTGACATGAAAAAGCAATGCGTGTTATTTTTAGGGCATTTCCTTTTTAATATGGCTTCAGCGTATTAAAGCCATTTCTTTGCTCATGAGACTGTAATGAACCAGGTTTTTACACCCTTTAACTACTAGAATTGGCCAATGGAGCTTAAAAGAATTAAATTGAGCAAAGTGAAAATGAAAGTTAGTATTATGTATGCTATTTTAAGTGTTTAAATTGAATATATAACATGAACTTCATGAAGTTAGAGGATGATTTTTAGAGTTAAGGGAAAGAAGGTCCTGGTATAAAAAGAAAATGAAGTTCACAAAGGAAGGAGTAGTTAGGTGAAGCCGTGGAGAAACATAAAAAAAGGGGGAAATAACAGAATTGGTTGGAGGTTTTTCAATAAAATAAGTAAAAAGGTGACTTAATCACGACTTCTGGAGGACAGTGAAAAGAAGAAAGCAAATCATTCCATGATGTTAATGGAAAGACCACTAATGAGGAAAAAACGAAAAAGACAAGATTTCATAGACTTCATAATTCCTCCGAAAAAATATAAAAGATTTAGAACTCTGGGAATTAGTTTTTTATTTTTATTTTTATAATTTTGAAGAAGTAGTAGAATTATTGTTTGAGTAAGTAACCTGGAAATTTAGTTCTATCACCAAAGAAGTGAATACATTATACCATAACCTCCTATTTGCAATAATGGATCTAAGATTTTTTTTTTAGATCTTTTCACCAGATTTAAGCTCTATCGAGTCTTTATCAGACAACGAGTAAGAAAAACAGAAGCTGCAGCAACCCTATAAATTAAGCTCTGTTTTAAGGATTTTAAAAATAAATTTCTTGTTTTGTAACAAGAAGCAGTTTTGTAACTGTTGTTTGTCCCATAGTATTCTATAGTATTTAGATTCAAAATATAGAAATAATTTATTAAGCACTGTGGGTCAAACAATAATTGATTCCTTTTACTGTTTACCTTGCAAGTCCTAGTGAATTTTTCTCTCCATTGTTTCTTTTCATGGAGACAAAGAGGACTAGGAGGGTCACTCTGCCATACTGAACAGATGGATGAAAATAATTGAGTGATCTTGAGTGCTTTACCTACTGGATAATCTAGCAAAATGGATTTAACATTTCTATAGGGCTAAGGATTATCATGTTATTTCATTGCTTTTGTTTCTGGAAACTAAAGATTTCAAATATTTAAAAGAAGCCAAAGTAGGCAGTGAAAAAAAGTATTGAAAGGCCATGAGCCATGTTCCCTGATCTCCTGTGAGGCTTTTAATGAAGATCTCTCTTATTCTTGGGATCTAATGTACCCAGTTTTATTTTATGTGATAAAATCATGTTTCAATAATTTTAGTATGATTGTAATGTACTGGATTTAGAAATGTAAACTAGATGAACTGACAAGGAATTATGCTACTGACTTAATAAATTATCAGAAGGAATTCATGTAAATGCTCTTGGTCACAATTTTCCAGGACAATTACTTCTCTTTTTGTCTGGAACATTAAAAAAAACACAGGGTAGGTTTTGAGCACTTACGCCTTTTCTGCAGTCAGAAGTCTCCTGTGAAAGTCAGGCTTGTCTTGCAAAGCTGTTCCTGAAGCAGATTGACTCAGAGGGCAGCATGACTTATGGTAATGTTACTTCGTATAAACAATTCTGTCTTATGAGTAATGCTGAGGTCATGATTTTCAAGCCATTATGGTTTTCCTTGAGCCCAATGAATTTGAAAAAAACATACTTTAGAAAGAATTCAGACTAGCATGTTACATAAAAAGCACTTTGAAATTTCTTACATATGTACTAATTTTGATGGATTTCACACGTTGAATTTTGGAGAAACATATTTCTCAGAGTTTATAAGCTTAGTGGCTAAGTTCAGTAATGCAGACAAGGGATCTAGACTTGTGTGATCTTGGTTTAGTCATTTTCTCTGTGATTGAGTTTCTTGTACTAGGGTATTTCAAAAAGTTTGTGGAAAAAATAGAATTAAAAGATAATAGAAATCTTTCCATGAACTTTTTGAGGAGGTTGAAGTAGTTGTTGTACAAGGTCTCTTACAAGTCTATACGTCTAAAATTCAAATTGTTTCATCTATAAATATGAGTTTTAAAACAATCAATAAACTTCTAATTTTAGAATAGTTTTCTTTAGATAAACAGAAAAATTATGAAGCTAGTATACACTCTTACTCTGTTACTCACATCTCACTTTAGTATGGTACATTCATTATAGTTAATCAAACAATTGATATATTATTATTAACTAAAATTCATACTTTAATTAGATTTCCTTAATTTTTACCTAATGGTCTTTTAATATTCCAGGATCCAATCCAACGTACCATATTATATTTAGTTGTCACAACTCCTTAGGCTCCTCTTGGCTGTGACAATTTCTGATGTTCCTTGTTTTTGATCACATTGGCAGTTTTGAGGAGTATGGATTAGATATTTTGTAGAATTTTTTTCTATTGGGATTTGTCTGATATTTTTCTTATGATTAGATTGGGATTATAGATTTTTAGGAGACAGACCACAGAGATAAAGTGCCATTCTTATCACATTAAGTCAAGGGTACATACTATCATGATTTAGCACTGTTGATGTTGATCTTGATGACCTGGATGAGATAGTTTTTCAGATTTCTCCACTTTGAAAAGTTACTCTTTTCTTTTCCCTTCCTATATTCTACTCTTTGGAAGGAAGTCATTATGCGCAGCTCATACTTATGGAGAGAGGAGTTATGCTCCATCTTCTTTATGGTGGAGTATCTACATAAATTATTTGCAAGCCTAATGACTATGATTAGGTCTTAGTCTTAGCCTGTGCCTGTGAAATGTGAACTTCACAAGTGCTTGTAAGTTCCATGCCACACCCTTTGGGTGGGACCAAATAGCTAGAGTGAAATTGGGTATTTTCCCATCCCCCAGCTTGCTTAGGTTTAGGTCTGATAAAACCCAATAGTTTAAGCTTTTATAAAATAGTTTCTCCTTTTTAAAAACAGTGGTGTATTTCAAAATGTTCCCCACACCCTCATGCACCCCACACCCTCACCCCAGGAAGCATGAGGGGATTTTTCTCAGATATATATTGTGAGAACTAGGTTGAGCTCCTGGAGGTAAAACTCACAAAAGCGTGGGAGCATCTTATGACTGGGTCTCCCTGGAGTTTTTAACACTCAGACTTGTCTACACTGAGCTTCCAGCAATTTGTCAATTACAGTTCAGGTTTTCCTACCCTGGTTCTAGTTCCCACAGAGGTTTCTGCTGGGAGTTTCTGCTCTAGTAAGCCATGACTCCCTGTGTTTACCTGTCTATCTCCCCAATTTTGAGGGCAGTGGTTTGGCCTGTAACCTCACTTCTCTGATAGATCTAAGATGAATTGCTGATTGTTCAGTTTGTTGAGCTTTTTACTTGTGTTTAGGGACAAAGTGATAACTTCCAAGCTCCTTGCAAAATGGCCAAAACTCTAAGTGTGAAGAACTTATTTCTTGTAGGCAAGAATTCCCTCAGTTTTGTTTATCTGACAAAATCTTTATTTCTCTTTCACTTTAGAGGGATAACTTCCTCAGATATAGACTTACAGGCTGGTGGGTTTTATCTTCCAATGATAAATATTTCACCGCACTCTCCTCTTCTTTGTGTGGTTCCTGATGAAAAGCCTACTGTTTTTCTTATCCTTGTTCCTATAGAAAGAAAATGATTATTTTCTCATTAGCTTCTCTAAAGATTTTTTTTTTTTTGTCTTTTGGTTTTCTGCAGCTTGAATACAATATGCCTAAGTGTATGTGTGTTTTTGTTTTTATGTTTGTTTTGTATTTATACTTCTTGCTCTCTGAGCTTCCTGGATCTGTAATTTGGTGTCTGTCATTAATTTTGGAATGTTCTCAACCATTACTACTTCAAATATTTTTTCTGCCCCACTTTTTCTTTTTCTCCTGATATTCCAGTTATACTGTTGGAGCAGAAAAGCTTCACCTTCATTCTCTTAGGGTCCCAGCTGGGTCTGACATAGATTAAATAATTAAATTAAATTAAATTAAATTAAATTGACATAGCATAGATTAATAGGAGAAAAGCATGATATAAGTTTTACATGGCACAGGAACCTTCACAAAGGAATGGAGACCCAAAGAAGCAGTTAGAGTCAGTTAGTTGTATACCGAATTAGACAAAGAATAATTAGTTGGGAAGAAGCAATTAAATTAGGTGGGGACGCTTAAAAGATGAGTCATTTTAACAAACATTTGTACAGAATTGTCTCAGCTTTGACAAGAGTACTTGAGGATGAGGATGTCACATCTGTCTAGTATAGAAAGATGTCTTTCACACAGGAATTTTATCTTCTGCTAAAAAACAGCCTGAAAGTCAACATAATCTTTTCATACCAGCTATTTTTCAAGTGTCTTTAACTTAAATAATCGATATGCCAAGGTGGTACATTTTTAACTCTTTTAATACATGTATTACAACTTTTTACATTATTTTCTGATAGTTCTTAGATAGATTGTTCTTTTTATTTAAATCATTTTTCTGTTTCCATCTCAGTTTGAGAAGTTTATATTGACTTATCTTCAAGCTCACTCTTTTTTCTTTGGCTGTATTGAAGAGTGCCATCAAAGGCACTCTTCATTACTTTTACTATGTCTTTGACTTCTAGCATTTCCTTTTGATTCTTTATCAGCATTTTCATATTTCTACTTACATTGCCCATCTGCTGTGATATATTGTCCACTGTTCCCATTACAGCCCTTAACATATTAATCATAATTATTTTAAATGCCCTGCCTGGTGTTTCCAACTTCTGTGTCATACCTGAATATGATTTTTAAAATTTCTTTTCTCATAAGATGGTGTTTTTAATTGCCTTTTGACATTTCTCATATTTTTTTTGTTGAAAGCTAGACAAGATATATCAGGTAATAGGAATTAAGGTGAATAGGGCCTTAGTATAAGTTAAGGTAAATAGGTCCTTAGGATTTAAGGTAATCTAATTAGGAATTGGGCTGTGTTTAATATTTGCTGTGGCTATAGGTTCCAGATGCTTGATATCCTTCTAGTGTCCCTGTTTGTGTCTTCTCTTACTTTGAGCTTCCCTGAGTACTTCTCTGAGAGAGTCTGTGTGTTGCAGCTCTTTTAGGTGTAATCCACTGTTATTATACTGGAGTTATATTTGTGTCGTGTTAAGATATCGGAGAGTAGAAACATTATGTAACATTCTAATTAAGTCTTTTAGTAGGTTTGTATCCCTGGGCTGTGACGTTCCCAAGTGTTTCCCTGGTGGTATAGATTATTTTTCCCTAGATGCCCCTCCCTTCCCTAACTGGAGCGCTCTTATTCAATTCCTCTGAAGCCCTGATCCTTGTTGACTGTGTTTTTCCCCCCTCAGATGGGATGAGAGGGCTAGAAGGTGCTGAAGTAGGAGAAATTTTCTTCTTACAACTGGAAAATACTCTGGCATAGTCTTTTCTACTTGAGATGGAGAATGCTCCATGTGTACTTATATTCTACAATGATTAATTTTCCCCTCCACTTCACAGAGCCATGAGGGATCTTTCTTGGCTCCTCACCATGAAAGCCTGGTGGATTTCCTGGAGGTAAAGCTCATGAAAGTGTGGGGGATCCATAAGACTGTGTTCCTCACTCTTAAGATAGTCTACACTAAAGTAATTCATCAAAATTACCATTTGTGTGTTCCTCTCAGTACAGGACTTCAACAACTTCTCTTCCAGCAGATCTTGGTTGCTTTATCTCTCTGTTGCATTTGTCTCCCTCGATTTCAGGATGGTGTTTTGCCTTATAACCTCAGTTCCTTAACGTGTCTAAGAAAAGTTCTTTATTCTTAGTTTGTCCAACTTTTTCCTATTGTAATGATAAGAGTGATTTACATGTTAAAACTAAAACCAGAATTCCCATATTTGTTTGTAGAAGTCTAGGTTGCCAGAATCATTAAAAAGGGGGGGGGGGGGGAAGATTGCATTAGTAACTTGTGAAGAAAAACTGTGCTTTAAATTCAACATGCAAATAATACTGTTAATACTATAATTAGATACATAATGTCAAAAAGACTACACAGTAGTCTCCTATTTCAATCAATAACTAAAACTAATAAAGTTGAAAGAGAGTCAGAGAGAGAGAGAGAGAGGGTTTGATCACCATGGTAGTGTTTCTCTCATCTAAACAAGAATGGTTTTGTTTCTAATCCTCTTCCTGTTACCTTTGGAATTACTGCAGAAGTATGTCATTTTGGGGACTTCTAAAAACTAAAAAAATGACAGGCTTGATTCCAGTGGTAATGGATTGGCCATTTGGAAGAAGACCATGTTCTAAAGTCTTAATTTGGAAGGCATAATATCAAATAGGAGTATATATCAAATAATAGTTAATAGTAGTTGCTAATTAACTTGGACTGCACTAAGCCCATCTACTCCCAATAAAATAACAGTGCTAGATATCAAAAATTACAAATAAATACTCTAAGAAATTCTGTTGATATAAATGGATTCATAGGATGATTATGAGTAAATCTTTATTAGTGTAGCAAATCATTCCAATTCCATTGAATAAAATGAATACATGGTTTGACATTTTATCAGCTTGCATGATGTCACCTCTAAAATATACATATGATTTTTATATTCTTTGTCCTTGAGGAATTTTCACGAGTATACATGGTGTTATAGCATGGTAAGCATTATAATTTATGTTATAATTTATAAGTGTATGTCTATGTATTTGTGTTATAATTTTTATGATGCTTTGCTGATCTTTTCAGGAATCTGGGATCATTTCAGGTTTGTGAAAACAGCATTCAAATTTTTCTCTGGGTACTATGCTAATACATCTCAAATACTTATTTTAATGTTATAGTGATTGTAAATTTCCTTGGTTTTTAATACACATTTTCAGCCAGCTGCCATTTGTTACTTTATCCAATTGGAATTTAAACAAAACTGATGCTTGCATGAAGATCTCACTAAAAAACAGTTAAAATAATGTTGATAGAGAGCATCTAAAAAGAGCTCATGTAATCTAAGCCCAAACAAAAATAGAGGTTACTTAATTTTTTTTTTTTTTTTTTTTTTTGTCTTTTTCCATGTCCGGCAACGGATTGCAACCCTCAGTGTTGCCCCCGTACTGGACTGGGGACTGGCAACGGGATTGCAACCCTCGGCGTCGCTCCCGCGCCTCGCTCAGCCAGTGAGCGGGAACCGGTCTGTATATGGGATCCGAACCCTCGGGTGGGAGCACCGCCGCGCTTCCCAAGCGGTGCACTATCCAGTGCGCCACCGGGCCGGCCCGAGGTTACTTAATTTTGAAGACAGAACAGGAGCTGGTTTGGGAAATATTTTCTCTTAAGATAGAAGCCACTTAACAATCCACACCAGAGAGTTCTCAAAAGCATAGTTTCTTGACCAGCAGCATCAGCATCACCTGGAGACCAATTGAAAATTCAAATGCTCAGGCCTCACTCCAGGACTATTGAATGAGAAACTCTGGTGGTAGGATACAGCAATATGCATTTTAACAAACCCTCCAGGTAATTCTGATTCTCCTAAAATTTGAGAACTCTCTTAAATTGTAGGGATTTAAAAGGAAACAATTCCTGAGAACTCAATGAAACAAAGATGTATTAGTGTTCTGTCACACTGTTTCTTAACCTCCTGAATTCTGCTACTTTTCTTTCCTTTCATAGCTTCACTATTCTCTGTTACTTCAATAATATATGTTTCTTTTCCCATTAGATATGGCCACTGCTAAAAGTTGAGTACAACTAATTTAAGCACTCAGCATGAATTCTTACCTCAAAAGGTTATTTTTAATTGGAGAGCAGATTAGTAATTAGCATTCAATTACTTAAAAAAAAAAAAAAAAAAACCTCAGCTCAGCCCTGATTAAATCATTCCAAGTAGTATTTTACCATTGCTGGAGGGAAAAGAAGGGAAAAGCAAGAATTTATGCATTTCTGCATAGTTCAAGGTCTATTAAAATGTAGATTTTATTGCATGCTGTTAAATATGGCATCAAATGTGTACTTCAGCTTTTTACTGTTAAAAGTAGAAAATAACTAGACAGTTGTTTCTAAAATTTCTCCCATGCTAATTTGTAACACAGGAAGAAAGAAATGAAAAGCAAAAAAATCCCCCAAAACATAGAAAGGCATTTAAAGGGGAAACAAGAACATAGGAAGAACAGCATTATGACAGAGGGGCAAAAATATGCCAGATGGAATCGGAGAGACTATCTGGTAGAGGAATGAGAAAAAAAATAAGGTCATATTTGTAAAAATAAGTCATTTGTCAAATAAGGGACTTGGATTTAGGAGACCTGACCTAATCTTATTGCTACCATTAATTAAATGACCTTGCTATCTCTGTGCTTCCATTTGTCTGCCTGAGGAAGGGAAATCTCAATGCCTGCCTACACCAACTGCATGGGAAAGTACAATGGTAAATAATGAAACCTAAAAATAGCTTTCTTCTTCTCATGTTGGGGATGGAATTAAAGGGCTTGCCTAACTTGTTTCCCATATGTTACTGCACTTTGTAAACATAAAATGACATGAGAAAACAAAAGAATTTTGGACTTCAAGAGACACTAGACATTATCTAGACCAATTTTCCCATTTAAAAAAATTCAGTACACTTTTAAACCTCAAGAAGTTAGTTTCAAGTCAAACACTAATTAGCAACAAACACTAGGTTCCACTCAGGTGCTTTAATACTATTCTGTGTTTGGGGAACATTTTATTTGAGGGCTGGAATGAAAAGTACCTTCATTTAGCTATAAATCTTGTTTTCTTATTTAAGGTTATGAATAACATTATGGCAACAAAAGATGAAAAGCAACAGCAATAACTCTGAAAATACATTTTGGTTTGCTGGGAATTTACTAAAAAAAAACCATTTCAAAACTTTCATATTCAACTATACTGCTCTTCTTAAGAAACGCAGGGCACCATCAAGCAGAAAATTGTCCCCTAAGAATCTGTACCATAAAGCTTTGAAAATGAAATTCAGTTCAACTCAATTGAAAGAAGATGTCTTGAGTGATTACCGTTTTCTTCCAAGAAAAATTCTATATTCTTCGTAAGTGAAAGTAAATAAGCTATGCCCTTTATCCATAAGAAGCCCAGTCTTTAAGGAAAATATACATACACAAAACTAATTTTAATACAAGTCAAACTATGATAGGTACTAGAATGAAGATTCAAAATTATACATATAAATTATATATATACCCAAACTTATAATTCATATTTAAAATTTAACGTATTTCCTATCCCAAAAGCACATTAATAAGAAGTAGTAAGGACAATTCCAGGTCTAGATTCAGCAACAGTGCAATTTATATATATCATTTAATAGCACAGTGATATCAAGTAACAAAATTCTGGGTAATTCCCACTTTTAATATTTTGATGAGTATTCCTCAAAACTGAGCAAGTTAGGTCCTTGACTTACTCCACTAGATCACTGTCCAGGCTGTTCAAAGATTTCAGGTAAAGTAGAAAATCTGAATGAGGATTGGGTATACATATGGAATGGATAAATTTTGCATAGGGTTGGGAGACACAGAAGGAATCATAAAGTAAAACAGATTTCTGGCAACCTGTTCACTTTCTACAGAAAATGTCAAGTCAACCATGACCTCATAGATAAAAGCATAGATGAGAACAGCAGCTGTACCAGGATATAGTAAAATTCCCTTATTTGTATGGTCATAACTGAAATATAGTCACACGTTCCCTTATAGTTCAATTCCCTTATTTGTATGGTCATAACTGAAATATGGTCACACATTCTCCCAGCATGACTGCTGATGGAAGATTTTTTGGAATTCTCATATGTAAAGGATAATTCTAAACGTCTGCCTCTTTATCTACCACATGTTGGTGTTGTGTCTAGCTGCCACAAAACTTGTGTGTCTGTTAGAATCTCTGGATTCCATCTGTATATGGTGGTAACAGAAAAGGAATCCCATTTTCTTTGCTTTGTACATGGAAAATGCCATTTTTAGAATTTTTTCAAATTATGCCAAGAAACTGTACTATTTGGCCTGAGAAAGCTCAATGGCCTGCATCTGCCAACCCCTGCTACTGTTGTGAGGTCATTATGAAGAATTTTATGAGTATAAAGTATTATGCCAAGAGGTTTTCCATGCTAATTAATAGTCTTTTCCTGAGAAGTAAATTTAACACAGCTACTTCTCTACTTGATTCCATATAAATTTCATCCAGAAACATAAATCAGTATATTCTTTTAACCAAGTATATATACTCTATTTGTTCAAGATATTGCATAAACATAAGATTCAAACAGACCTTGAAATGTCATTTAGTATATCACTCTAGCTTTATTCAATATAACATCCGAAATAATATTTTAAAAATGTAACAGCCAGTGTAAGCACTGCACCACACATTACTCCTACAGTTGCTTGATTAGGGATAGTTCAGAGCCCTAGGGTAGAAACCAGGTGACCAAGATAGCAGCGAAGCATTTGGGGGTTAGGGGACCACCCAAGTAGTTGACATAGTTCAATATAGTCCTACATTTTATCAACTGGTGTATATCAGTTGAATATCAGCTCTGGCAATATCCAAACTCAGCACCAAAAGCCTTCCTCTTTCCTGTGACTCTAATGCATATCTCTAATTGAGGATGGCATCGTTTCAGGCTGAGTCCAAACAAGGTGTAAGATTCTATCTTAAACAAGATGTAAGATTCTATCACAAAATTTCTCACTATCAGTCAAAGCAAGTTGTTTACTTTGAGGAAAAAAAAAAAAAAAACCTACTCCATCTGTGATCTGCAAGAACTGTAGAAAATCGAGAATTCAAAACCTTTAAAAATGCTATTCTTCCTGGTCAATGTTATCAAAGAAATCTTTCTCATATCTTCCATATAACATTCATATTCCATCCTCAAGGAGAAGCCTTATCCAATTCCACAGGCTCACATTACTATTCAAATACATCTCTTGTGAAATCTTACAATATTTTCTCTGGATCACACAAGTTAGCACTTAGTTACACAATAACTTGTATGATCTCCTAATTGTTTTATGTTTGGAAGACTTATTTCCTTTAGCCTGGTTAACCATGTTTAAAGGCTATATTTTATATTTATTTTGGATTCAACACTGCACTGCACAAGATACACAGTCAATATTACTTGTATTTCAATTGCTTATATTTAATATCTATCTACCTGTCACTTATATTTGCTATTATTTATATTTCTATCACTACTTTAACAATTTTTCACAAACTTAATTGTTTAAAACATCACAAATTTATAATTTATAGTTTTGTAGGTCTGAAGTCTAAGGTGTATCTCTCTGGGCTAAAATCAAGGTGGTGAGAGTGCTGATTCCTTTCTGGAGACTCTAGGGGAGTATTTGTTTCCCTGCCATTTCTAGCTTTCATTCCTTGGCTTCTGGCCCCCTTCCTGCACCTTGTACAGGTCGGCAACAGTGATTCAAACCCTCCTGATGTCATATTTAGCTAATTTAGGAAAAACTCACATAATTAGATTGGGCTCGACCAGATAATCCAAAATAATCTCCCCATCTCAAGGCCTTTACCCTTAATCACATCTGCAAAGTACCTTTAGCAATGTAAGGTAACATATTCACAGGTTTTGAGGATTAGAGCATAGGAATCTTTTTCGGGAATCATTATCCTGCATACCACAAGACTAATGAATTTATTCTGCCAAATTCATCTGGTTCTATCCTCAGGAAAAAATGAACACCTGTTCAATAAATTAGATGTAACTGAAACTGTTTTTCTACTTTACAGAAGAAGGTAAAAGGCATCATATCTCCCTAGTCAGCAATAGTCTTTATTTTCCTCATTTAAATGTATCCTAGGTCAATTATAGGCCAAAGTTAATAATTTAGTTGAATATTGATATCCCTCGATGTTAAAAGTAGCTATTTCTTTTCCACCCTTGCCATACACCTTGGATGACCAATTCCATAGTAAAAACCCATACTGGCATTTGGATGGCAGGTGTTTTTCATGCCTGCCCAGTTGAGAAAGTTGCCAAGATTATCTAAGGGCTCTTTTTCATTCTTCTGCTTACCCCAGAATATACTATTAATTGGCTCTCACAGTGTTCAGAGGCCCCAGGAAGAGAACACAGAATATTAACATGTGAAGAGTCCAGAAGAATTTGACAAGTCTGAGTTTTTGAGAATTATATTCTGGTTCAATTTTGTCATTCCAGTCTATTAATTTTATTTCCTGCTCCGTTGATTACTATTTTTGTCACTGTGGACAATTTCTTAATTTTTGATTTAATTTTCTCATGTATAAAATAATTAAATAAGATAACAATGACCAACATTCAGTACATTTTTGCTCTTGCATATTTAAAGTATTTTTAGTAGAAATGGCTAACTTTGGCATACCTTATTAATAATTAATTAGCATATTTCTTAGTGTTCATTTACTACCTTACACATAAACACCCTTTAAGTTAGAAACCCCATCTTTTCTTCTAACTGGTTGTGTCAATGAACGGACAAAATATTATTCATGAAGGCAAACTGTTTAGAAATTTCCAGAAACATTACCTTTTCTTTAAATTTTTCTACATTTGACTAAACATAGACCTTGGCTAATTTAACATTTTATCTTACATACATCTAATAATAGCTGCAAATATAGTAGTGTGTGTTGGATAAACACACAGGGCTTTGAAACACTGCACATGTTTGATTTCCATATTTTTTGTGAGTTCGAGTTTTAAATATTTTATTTCATAGATGGTGAACCTGCCTCATGTATACCTTCTGCAGAAGTAGCTTATAGGACTTAACATAAGGAACTTTCCTTCCACCATCCAGGCAATTCAGCGTCAATATTTAGGCAATCTCTATGTTATTTTTTTTAACTATGAAAATGATTTATTTAGAGATTGTGACTAAAGTGCTTCCAAATAGCTTAAGTAAGTTGAAAGTAATTTCAGTAAAATTAGTTTTGTGGGTTATTTCTGAAGAAGCAGTCTACAAACAATGAAGTTAAGATGAAAATACAAGCCAGGCAGAAGGGCATGTGAAATTCAGGCAAGACATGGAAATTGTTCTGGGAAAATCTTTGCTTTGAATTTCACTGGATTTCAATTCACAGAAGGTAATAGAAGTTTCACTCTTTACAGAGTATTTGGATAAATTTTATTCGCACAAGTGGAGGAAAACAAAAACACAAAGATTTCCAATCCAGAGCATGTAGAAGTGATATTATTTGATATGCGAGATACATTTCATATGTATATATATTTCACCTTAAATACTTAGTATTTATTCCTCTTGTCTAATTGCAACTTTTTTATTGAAACATAATTGATTATACATTTTGGTGGAATACAGAGTTGACTATCAATATTTGTGTACAGTATGTGATGATTAATTGCAACTTTGTATCCTTTGATCAACATCTCATTTCCCTACCTCCAGCCTCTGGTAACCACCATTCTGCTCACTACTTCTGTCAGTTCGATTGTTTTATATTCCATGTATAAGTGACAATATGTGTTTTTTGTTTTTCTGTGCCTGGCCTATTTCACTTAGAATAATGTACTCCAGGTTCAACTGTGTTGTTGAAAATAGAATTTCCATCTTTTTTAAGGCTGAATAGTATTTCTTTGCAGACGTACACCACATTTTCTTTGTCCATTCATCTTTTGATGGAGATTGAGGTAGATTCAATATCTTGGCTATTGTGAATAATACTACAATAAATATGGGCATACAGAGATTTCTTCCACATACTGATTTCATTTTTTTTTTAAGTATAACCAGAAGTTGGATGGCTGTATCATTTGGCAATTACATTCTTTATTTTTTAGAAAGCTCCATACATTTTTCTGTACTAATTTATATTCCTACCAACACTGTAAAAGGGTTACCTTTTCTTTGCATCTTTGCCAATACTTGCTATCTTTCATTATTTTGTTACTAACCATTCTGACAAGTGTGAGGTGATATCTTATTGTAATTTTAATTTGCATTTCCTTCATGATTAGTGATGTTGAGAATTTTTTCCACATACCTGCTGGGCAATTTGTATGTATTCTTTTGAGAAATGTCTATTCAGGTGCTTTGTCCATTTTTAAATTAGGTTTTTGTATTTTTGATATCGAGTTGTAGGAATTCCTTATACATTTTGGATATTAAATCCTTACCAGATGTATGGTTTGTATATATTTTTTCCTAATCTGTAGGTTGTTTCTGCACTTTGTTAACAGTTTCCTTTTCTGTGCAGAAGTTTTTTAGTTTTATATAATCCCATTTGTTTATGATTGCTTTTATTGCCTGAGCTTTTGAAGTCAAATCCAAAAATTCATTGCACAGACCAATGTCACGTAGTTTCCCCATGTTTTCTTTTTTGTTTTTTGGCTGCTGGCCAGTATGAGGATCTGAACCCTTGACCTTGCTGTTATCAACTCCATGCTCTCCTAGGTGAGCCACTGGCCAGCCCTCCCCACCATGTTTTCCACTAGTAGTTTTATAGTTTTAGGTCTTATGTTTAAACTTTAGTCCACTTTGAGTTGACTTTTGGGTATGGTGTGAGATAAGGGTCCAATTTCATCTTTCTTCATGAGGATATACAGTTTTCCCTACACTCTTTATTGAACAGACTGTCTTTTTCCCATTGTGTGTTCTAGGCAATTTTGTCGGGAATCAAATGACCATAAATGTGTGAGTTCATTTGGGTGAGCTCTCTATTCTGTTCCATTAGTCAATGTTTTTATTTTTATGCCAATGCTGTGCTGTTTTAGTTACTATTGCTTTGTAGCACAGGTTGAAGTCAGGTGGTGTGATGCTGCCAGCTCTGTTCTTTCTGCTCAAGATTGTCCTGGCTATATATTTATTTATTTATTGGTTCCATATGAATTTTAGTATTGATTTTTCTATTTCTGTGAAAAACGATGTTGAAATTTTGATAGGAATTGCATTGAATCTGTAGATCACTTTGGGCTGTATGGACATTTTAACAATTTTAATTCTTCCAACCCATGAATATGGAATATCTTCCCATTTATTTGTGTCTTCTTAAATTTCTTTCATTAGTGTTTTATACTTTTCAGTGTACAGATCTTTCACCTCCTTGGTTAAATTTATTCCTAAGTTTTTTTTTTTTTTGGTACCTATTGTAAAGAGGATTAAAAAAAATCTATTTTCAGGTAGTTCATTGTTAGTGTATAGGAATAGTACTGATTTTTGTGTGTATAACTTTTTATCCTACAACTTTCCTGTGTTCTTTTGTCAGTTCTAATAGCTTTTTGGTTGAGTCTTTAGGGCTTTCTACTTATAAGGTCATGTCATCAGCAAACAGTGACAATGCCACTACTTTCTTTCTTAATTGGATGCCTTTTATTTCTTTCTCTTGCCTAATTGCTTTGGCAAGGACCTCCAGTACTATATTGAATAGAAGTGGTGAAAGTGAGCTTCCTTGTTTTGTTTCTGATTTTAGGGAAAAAGCTTTCAACATTTCCCCATTGATAATAACTGGAGCTGTGGGCTTGCCATTCATGGACTTTATTTTGTTGAGGTACATTCCTTCTATACCTATTTGGTTGAGAGTTTTTATCATGAAAGAATGTTGAATTTGCCAAATGTTTTTCTGCTTCTGATGAGGTTTTTGTCCTTCATTTGTTAATGTGGTGTATCACATTGACAGACTTGCATATGTCAAACCATCCTTGCTTCTGTCCCTGGGATAAATCCCAATTGATCATGGTGAATGATCCTTAATATACTGTTGAATTCAGTTTGCTAGTATTTTATCGAGAATTTTTGTACATATGTTTATCAGGGATATTGGCCTGTAATTTTCTTTTCTTATAATGTCCTTGTCTGGTTTTGGTATCAGAGTAATAGTTCAGAAGTATTCCCTCCTCTTCAAGTTTTTGGATGGGTTTGAGAATTGGTATTAGTTAGTCTTCAAATATTTGATAGAATTCATCCATGAAGCCATCAGGTCCTGGACTTTTCTTTGCTGGAAGACTTTTTTATTACTGGTTTAATCTCCTTATTCATTATTGGTCTGTTTAGATTTTTTATTTTGTATTGATTCAGTGTTGGTAGGTTATATGTATCTAGGAATTTATTCATTTCTTCGAGATTATTTTGTTCACTTGTAATTTGTCATAGTAATCACTTAAGATCCTTTGTTTTTCTGTGGTATCAGTTGTAATGTCTCCTCTTTTGTTTCTGATTTTATTTATTGAATATTTTCTCTTTCTTCAAGTTAGTCTAGCTAAAGGTTTGTTAATTTCATTTATCTTTTCAAAAAACCAACTCATGGTTCCATTGATTTAAAAAAAAAATTTTTTTTAATTTCTATTTTTGTAATCTCTATTATATTATTTCCACTCTCATCTTTGTCTTTTCCTTCCTTCTGCGAACTTTGGGCTTACTTTGTTCTTCTTTTTCTAGTTTCTTGAGGTTTAAGTTTAGGTTTTTTATTTGAGATCTTTTTCTTTTTTGATATAGTCATTTATTGCTATAAATTTTCCTCTTAGAACTGCTTTTGCTGTATTACATAAATTTTGGCATGTTGTGTTTCCATTTTCGTTTGTCTTAGGGTATATTTTGGCTTTCCTTTTAATTTCTTTGATTTCTTCTATGTCTTAAATGTGTCTCACCAAAATTCGTGTATTGGAAACTTGACCTCCATTGTCACAGTGTTAAGAGGGGTTGAAAATCCAATTATAGTATTTGATAGGTTGGACCTTTAAGATATGATTCATTGTGAGGACTATGCCCTCAAGGATGGATTGGTCTATTCATGGACTAATGGGTGTGGTTCTGATGACTATAAAAGGAGAGCAGGTGAGGAGGTTACTTCTCTCTTGCTCAGCCCATTTGCTATGTGACACTCCGAGTTGCTGTGGAGAGTCAACACCAATGAAGGTCCTCACCATATGTGTTCTCTGGACTTTAGAATTTTCAGCCTCAAAAAGTATAAAATATGAATTTTATTTCTTTATAAATTGCCTAGTTTCAGGTATTTTGTTATAAGCAACAGAAATGGACTAATATAGTCCATAAAAGAGATGAGATTATTTTCTTTAGGCTTATGAACATGTACATTCCCATTCCAAAAACATATTGCCACCACCTCCATTGCTAAGGCATTGAGATAAGGACAGCAACATCTTCACTCACTCTACCATCTATTTCTAAGTGCCCTTGATATTTATTTTATATTTCTTAATTGTTTCTATTATGTAAGTATATATAATGATAGTGGTAGCAGTAGAAATGGAAAAGCTATAAGGTGATTTTCACTGGTTGCTGAACCCTCAGTGTAATGATCCTGATTTCTAACCACTTGATATTTCTGCTGTAAATTATTTTCTTTAATCCACAGTATATATCTACTTACTCTGATCAAAATTTAGATAACAGGTAAACCATTATGCCATTTTTTTAAAAATGCACTTTCCATTTTGCTCTCATAGGAAGGAATTTGTCTGTGTGCGATTGTGTGACAATGACAGGGCATGCTCTAAACATGTAGAGTTTATATTGCTTTAGCCAGTGAATAAGAAAAGTAGCAAAAGAGGTTAACAAAACCAGGCCTGTGAGGAGCTGGTATTCGTATGTGTAAAATTTCTGAGTGTTTTACATAAAAATTGGATTTTTGAGATAATTTCTAACATTTTAAAAATCATTTTTAATTCTTTAAACATGGTTTAGAATTTTTACAAAACATAATAGCCATTTACAAAAGTACTATACAATAATGTGTATGTACAGGAGAGAACTAATGTCAAACCAGAAGAACAGACTTTGGAATATTTGTGCCTCTTGTTCTTTATTGGCTTGGACTTTTGGATAATGTACTACAGTTACTGCATTCTCATTTTTATGTAGTGTTATGTATTATGTAGTATGTGAGGAGTACCAATCTGCATAGTATTTGCTTTGCTCCTAGAAGTGATTAATCAAACAAAAAAGCCATTGGTTAACCATTGCAAAATTCTTTTGGAAACATTAATGGTATAATAATTTTCAATTCCTTAAATATTTGTTAACCATAGACAGAAATAACTGGGTCACCTTAATTATACTGTGAATGTGTGCACAAAAGGCTTTCATTGAGAGTTTTTGATGTTTTAAACTATTCATGTACCAAAACTTTGATCTTTCTATGAAAATCAGGAATCTTTGCAGACCTATGAGTACTGGCCAGTTGGACTCATTTTGTTCTCACTGAGAAGTAACATATCTATAGCTATGAATTAAGCACTGTGGATGTAACTAGCTGATTTTCTCCTGTGTAACAGAAATACTAGCATGACACTGTGTAACTGTAACGTGTACTGGGACCCACCTAATGAATGTTCCCTTTCCACTTCCTCCTTTACTGAGTTTCATTAATTTTAAGATTAAAAAAAAGAAACGATGAATTTTTATAATCAAGTTGGTAAGAAAGCATCATAAATGCAGTGTTACTCATACTGTTAATATTTTGGATTTCATATGACATCAGAGACCAGACCATGGCATGCTGGACTTGTTGTCATCCTCTGTACAAACAAAACCCTCAGATGTCACAGGCACTGGAGCCATTCTGCTGATGCAAGGACTGGGTGTATGCAAGCAAGTTTAGTTTTGGACCCTGCTGTAGTTTGAATGTCTCCCCAAGTTCAGGTTGGAACTCAATCACCAATATGGTATTTGAAAGGTGGAGCCTTTAAGAGGTGACTGGATGTGAGGATTAGACCCTTATGAAGTGATTAATCCATTCATGAATTAATGAATTCATGAATGAATAGTCATCTCAGCAGTGGCACTAGGGACTTCATAAGGAGAGCAAGTGAGCATGTTGGCACACTCTCACCCAGCCCTTGTTATGTGATACCCCACGTTGCCACAGAACTCTGTAGAGAGTTCCCCCCAAGAAGAGAGCCCTCTCCAGACGTGCTCCATGGACCCTGGACTTCCCAGCCTCCCAAACTGTAAGAAATAAATTTAGTTTTCTTATAAATGACCCAGTTTCGGGTACTCTGTTATAAATAACAGAAAATGGACTAACACAGACACATATAAATCTTGCATTTTCCTCAGTAAGGTAGCGTAGGTTCTTCCTAGTTAAAACACACATGTCAAAAGGGTTTCATGCTTCCCAAAATTTCCCTGGGCTTGAGGCACACGGGGCAAAGCCATATGGGGTGAATTTGCTCAGGAGCATTGTCACCCTGCCTATGTTTGTTACCATTATCCTAGGACATGAGTATCATGGCTTCCTTAAAGTCATTTGTTTATGGTTCTAGTACATTATTCTCCCTCAAAATTGCTAGTGTTCCTGAGTATAATAAATTGCCATATTTCCTCATCACAATCCTGCTTGCTTTTCTTGCTTTCTTTCTCTGTTCTCTAATATTTTAGCAATAATAACAGTTACCTTTTACTGAGTAGTCCCCACGTGTCAGGTCCTAAACTAAACAATTTATGTGCATGATGATACTGAAGCAGCAGCATAACCTTATAATCTACATTCTATTATTAATCCTATGTTTTAAATGATGAAACTGTGGCTCAGAGAGGTTAAGTCACTTACTCCAGGTAACACAGCTTGTGAGCAGCAGATCAAGGATTCCAAACCAAATGTGCCCAATTCCCAAGTGTCTCTTCAAAAATACTAAACTATCCTGTCCCCTATTAAATTTCATTAGTCACATATCTTTATAGTTATTTTTTAAAATTATGAATATCCTTATTTTCATGTTTTCACCCACTCCAGATTAAATAATTCTAAAATCTTGCAGTCATATCCTGCAATACCAGTTGTTATCTTACAATATGACATTTAAACAGATTAATTATTGTCCCTAAATCATCCAAAAAAAGATAAATAAAATGTCAGATTGAATATGCACATTTTATTTGGCTTAAAGGGTTTTTAATAAAAAGAGAAAGGACAGAATGATATGCCTTAATTCATGGGAAAAATAAAGCATGTTTTCAAACGTAAGTGACAAATGTTAGAATAGCTGGCTTAGTATTTATATCTATTTTAGAATGTCTAAATATAGATCTTAAAATAGACATGTTAACCATTCAACGTAACTACTTCTCTTTGAGATCTACTTTCTTATGCATGATTGTGTTCAAAATAGAGAGCCCTTTTTTAGTCAGGTATAATTTTATTACTATGAGCCTTTCTCTTTTTCCTTGGCCTCGAAATTAAGTCCACTTTTGTTTCTGATTGAATTACTTAAAAAATTTTTTTTTTAATTCTTCTTCTTCCTTGAGTACATACTTTAGTAGTTCTTTTCTTTTTTTTTTTATTAAGAATATTCATGAGATACAAAGCTAATTGTCACCCCTTGTGCCCATGATGTGAGGGCCAGATTCATACTAGGGGCATACCCATTACCAGAAATTACTTTTGTACCCTATGTCCCCACCCAATTATCCCCCAACCTTCCTCCCCCTCCCCCGCTCTCCCCCACTCTGCTTTGAAGCCCTAGGAATGTTCCCTCCCTCTGTAAGACCACTGCACTACTGTGGTCTTTCCTTCCTTCCTTCCTTTCTCTTTTAGCTTCCACACATGAGTGAGCATGTGTGGTATTTATCCCTCTGTGCTTTACTTATTTTACTCTACATATGTTTCTCCAGGTTCATCCATGTTGTTGCAAATGGGAGTATTTCACTATTTTTTTATGGCAGACTAGTATTCCATAGTGTATATAGACCACAGTTTCCTTATCAATCATCCATTGATGGTCATTTAGGTTGGTTCCATATCTTGGCTTGTTTCTGATTCAATTAAAACACATAATATTAAATGGGGAAATTTCAAGATCATAAAGTAAATCTCCTTATTTTAGAGATGAGTTAAGTACCAATCTCATAATGATAAAATGTTTACATATACATATCCCCTCACAGATAAAGACTATATTTCTCCATCTCCTTGCAGCCCTGGGTGTCCATGTGACTAAAATCTATGGAAGGAATGTAGGCAGAGGTATACGGTGGTAGCTTCCAGAAACCTTCTCAAAGGAACAACTGGAATGTTCCCTTTGCCCTCTTTATATTTTCCTTATTTTGTTGCCTAGAGCTCAGAGATCACCCTTTTAGGCCAAAATAACAAAGGCTACAGCCCAGGAATACTGAAACTGCCTGCATGCATGAGGAATCTGTGGAACAGTACTGCCAGACCTGTCCAGGAATTACTTTACCTTCCTTAAACCAGAGCTATTTTTCTGTCACTGATGGACAAACCTAATTCCAATTAATTCACCAAAAAAACCAGTTATTAAGATAAATAATATTTTTTAAAGAACAATCTGATGAACTACAGCCTGTGGGCCCTCCACCTATTTTTGTAAATAAAGTTTTATTAGAACCAGCATTTGGAGCAGGGTAAATTCAGTAGACTGGGCCCTGCAAGAACAGAATCAGGTCTTGTCTTTATTTAAAATTTTGATATTTTGTTCATGTTTTAAAAAATAATTTGGATTTCTAAAAAAACCATATTATTTATTTTGATTACTAAGGGTTTTCCTTCCCCACCCCTACCCACTTAAGTTTTGTTCCTCAGATTAATGCCTCACTCTCCTCATTGTAGTTCCAGGCCTGGCAAACATCTGCGAAACTATTATTGCAATCCACATATTAAGCATATTTAACATCTCAGAAAGTTTCCTCTTGCTCCTTTGTAATCCTTCCCTTCTGTCACTCCCCCCTTAGACCCCTCCCACTCATAAGGTAGCTACTCATCTGTTTTCCATCACCATATGCTAGTTTTCAGAACTGTATATAAATGGCTATATAAAGTATGCTTTCTCTTTTATTGGCTTCTTTCACTCAGCATAATTATTACCATGTTGTAACATGTTCACTCCTTTTTATTGCTAAAGTGTTACATTCTTTCACCTGCTGATGGACATTTGGGTTATTTCCAACTGTGGAGTATTATAAATAAAACTGTTTGGACATTCATGTACAAGTCTTTGAATAGATATATACTTTTCTTTCTCTTGTGTAAATATCCAAGAGTGGAATGGCTGAATCGAATGGTAGATGTATGTCTAACTATTTAAGACATTGCCAAACTGTTTTCAGAATGGTTGAATTATTTTACATTCACAGCAGCAATGATGAAAATTCTAGGTCTATCACATCCTCACTGGCATTTAGTGTGGAGAGAAGTGATGACAAGATCTGGCAGAAAATAAAAGCGGAGGAAGACTTGTACACTCCCTCACTTTGAGTGTGTTCCCCAACCCACACACAGATCTATTGGCTAAGGGTAAAAGACTTATCAGCTCAAGGTGCTTAAGCACAACCTCTGACAAATTATTAGGTGTCCACTAAGACATGTTGACCAAGGTAGAACCCTTAGGAAGCTAGGCAGAAACATCAGCAACTGCACATTGTATGCGCAAGTAGGATGCACTGAAAGAGAGCCATACCCAGACACATTCTGATCAAACTGTTGATAGCCAAAACCAAAAAGAAAACATTGAAAGCTACAAGAGAAAAAATCACTATAATACACTGGATAACCACAAAAAAATTGAGAGTGCTTCAGAAACAATGGAGGTTAGAAGTCAGCAGGCTGCCATATTCAAATTACTAAAAGGAAAAGTGTCAACCATGAAATGTACATTCAGCAAAACTATATACATATATATAAATGAAAGTAAAATAAAGACATTCCCAGATAAAGACTGAGAGGATTTGTCAATAGCAGGCCTGCTTTATAGTAAATACTAAAGAAAGTCCTTCAGGCTGAAGAAAATGATACCAAATGGTAACTGAATTACATCTGAAGAAATAATGTTCATGGTAAAGATAATATAAAAAACAGTACAAATATATACATATATTGTTTCCTTCTCTTAACTAAATTAAAAGACAATCGTATAAAATAATAATGATCAATCAATATTGTTGGCCTAGTAGTATATAAAGATGTAATATACATGACAATAATAGCACAACAGAGGGGAGAGGGAATGGAGCTATATTGAAGAAAAACTATATTGTTGCTAAACTCTGTAAAATTGACTAATAAATCATTGAATTAGACACTTAGGGTAAGAGAATTTTATGGTATATGAATATACATTATATCTCAATAAAGCTGGTAAAAAAAAATATCAGGGCCAAATTTCTGCCAGGTATCTCTTTACCCTTGCATAAAAATAAGTATTTTGGGGGCCGGCCCGGTGGCGCACTGCTACAGTGCGCCGCTTGGGAGCGCGGTGGCCCTCCTGCTGAGGGTTCGGATCCCACATACAGACCGGCCGCTCACTGGCTGAGCGAGGTGTGGGAGCAACGCCGAGGGTTGCGATCCCGTTGCCGGTCCCGGTCCGGTACAGGCGCGACACTGAGGGTTGCGATCCATTGCCGGTCACGAAAAAAGACAAAAAAGGAAAAAAAAAAAAAAATAAGTATTTTGTCTAGAGTTCTAGTGACTCTTTTATTGGTCATAAAGGCACTACAAAAAGAATGCATGCAAATTATGCCTCTTGATAACTATTTACACTTACTTTAATTGGTTTCAATGAAATGAAGCCAAAATATAAAATTCCAAAGTTGAAGTTAGGTTATATATCGGCAGTGGAAGTCTGTTCAGTGATTTCTGAATTCAGAAGGGGAAAAATCAGATGGAGAATGGAAGCAAGATAGGGACCTCAAAGCTTCTGACTCCCCACCAAGTGTTGAGAGCAATACAAGGAAGACTTGTTTTGCCCTAGGTGAAGGCTTGCACTGGGAATCAGGATGCCCAGCTCTGCTTCTGATTGACCTTAGGGAAGGGTCACTTCACAATATTGTGCTAAACATTCTGCTGGGATAGCATGTTATTCATCACTAGGAAAAAATTGTTTTGTAGCATGATGTGTTGGAATATGGTTTCACTCTTAAGTAGATGTTTATCAGTAAGACTTAGGCAGAAAATGTACTGGAACGTGTACAAAACCGCACATAGCCGAATCATTAGTTAGAACTACATTTTGGAGTTGCATGAAGTATTATTTCTAAATATGTTTATGTAACAAGCATAAAATCAAGCTAAATAAAGCAAATCCAATGTAATCAGGAAATATATGATTTAAGCTGCATATGTAAATAGACATGAATATATATTAAAGCCACATACAGACTTACAGGGACTTACTGACACAGAATCATGAAAAATCATTTTTCTGAAATTCTTGGGCTATTATTCATTTACAAAAGGGTGTGTGTTGAAAAATAAGGGCTAGTAAGTTTGAGGTACAGTTTTACAATAAGTGATGTATTTGCTTTAAACATAATCATCTTGAGAGTTAAACATTTGTTCAAAGAAGCTTAGCAACATGGGCTACTCTGTTTCTGGTATAAATAAGTTGCAAAGAACACAAAGATTAGAATATTCTATTTATGCCTTATCTGTTACTTGACAATATCTTATTAATTATTGGATACAATACATTGTCTTTTTATACCTATAAACCTAGGCATTGAACTCCTTGTTCATTCATTCATTCATTTAATTGATGCATTAATTTTTTTAAAGAATGAAATTGGATGGTACAGAGGAGTGAATAATTCCAGGGTTTAGTGCTTGGTCTGTTATTTTTTTCATGCTTTTCCTCTATCTTGCCTCTCTATCTTCCCATTTCCACTGTTTGATAGGAGAAAGCATCCAAAACTGAGAATAGAAAATGGGACAAAGGCAATGCAGTAGTCTTGACTTTGATGGCCATCTCATTTATTTTTCCTTTGCTGCTTTCTTTTGTTTTTTACAGCAAGAGTTCATCTACCCAGTCATCACCGAATCTATATTGGTAAGATATGTCACACATGTTCCAATAGCTATTCTATATCACTTACTGCCTGCAGAATAAGAGGGCAGTAAGACAGCAGAAACAAATAGCTACTTGCACTAGCCAAAATAACACCACCACCCAGTGGCAGGCAGGCCAGACTGCTTACCTAATCCTCCACGTGCCCTGAAGATAGCCACCCCCACAAGGGATCACCTTCACTCACCTGTTGGTTAGTGACCCAGGAGTCAGAGGGCGAAGAGGTACCTGGAATAGCACAGCTGCATTGCACTTACATATCCTTCTCCATATCTTTGTCACCTCTCCAGTCCAGACTGGACCTTATCTTGAGAGGTAGTGGTGGTCAGGCATCTTCCTAGAATCTGTCCCATCTCCTGGCAGACTGTTGCTCATCGCTCATCAGATGGGGTTTACATATATTACCTGCGCCTTCCTCAGGTTTATTTGTACTTCTACAAGAAGACTCCATTTAGACTTTCATCGACCATTGAAGATGGAAATGAGTACAAATGAACAATAATTTGGTAGTTACTAGAGGACTCATGTATCTCCACAAAGCTTGACGAGGGAAAGACAATATGGATACTATTAGAAGTTCCTCTCTTTGTAGAAAAAGAATACCTAAAATCTCAGAAGAGAGATGCATACTAACTGTCTTGCACTTGTAATTCATCCCAAGCTGCTCTTATAGGTAATGTCCATCTCAGTTCATCTTTCATGATTCTAGAACACCATCCAGTACTAGATCCAGAAGGAGAGATCTGATGTCTATTCTAGTGTCTCTGAGTGATATTACTTTGCTTTCTCTGCTTCTCAGCTCCCAGAAAACTCCACTGATTTATACTTCGCAATACTTGCCAATGAAACTGACAGTGAACTTAAATAATAAATGAGTTAAGTAAAATAGCAGGAAAAAAGCTAACATGTAAAATCAACAATCTATGAATACACAAAGAATAATGAAAAAGTATCATGGAAAAGAAAACCATCATATTTACCATAGCTACAAAATAAAAGGTGAAAAGAACTTAGGAGGGTCCATGGAAAAATAGAATTAAAAGATAATAGAATCTTTCCATGAACTTTTTGAAGTACCCATGTTTGAATACATACACAAAACCTATATGAGGAAAACTAAGACACTCACGAAAAACACAAAAGCAGGTTTCATCAAATCTGTTGTACTAACTCAACATTATAAAGGTGTTGTCACAGAACTGAATGGAGTTTGTTTGCCCACTCCCTAGGGAGAGTCAAATGCCAAGGTTATGATCTTTGCAGAAGAGAATAGGTTTGTTTGCAGGGTGGTCAAGTAAGTAGATGGGAAGTAAACCTCAAATTCTCTCTTCAGGGCCTGATAAAGGAGTATATTTAAGAGGAAGTGCACGAGAAGGTGTGGAGGAACATTGGGGAACAGTGATTGGTGCAAAGAGAGAACAAAGGGAAGTTTGGAGCCCCTTGACCATATGCAGTTGGTTCCTCATGCTTCTTCAAGGGGCACATGTTCAAAAATTGGTGGCATTGGCATGATCTAGAGGTTGCTTTCAAACATTCTGATGTAAATAGGTCACCCCTCAGACACTTGCACCAACACAGTGAGAGGGTTGCAAGTTTGGCCAGTTCTGGACTGGTTTGTGCTAGATGGAGCTGACTCCAGAGGTCTGCAAAACATGTTAGTCCACCAGTTTGTGACACTTAGGTTATCTTTAAGGAACAGAAAACAGGAAAAGAGAATTTATTGCTCTAATTTAATTAGTCCTAAGTAAATCATCAGTTTTGTGGGAGCAGCTTGTTAGGGGAATTCCATTTGCAAGTAACAACAAATGGAGCACAAATTTTGATTTCTTTACTAAAAACACTGGCTTCAGTGTCATGCATAATTATCTCCTTTAGATAATTTATAACTTTGTGATGTCAATAAAAATATCACTAAAGTTTTTCATTTTTTTTTTTCCAGAGCTAGACAAGTTGACTCTAAATTTCATATGAAATAATAAAGATAAAATATTTGCATGGAAAATCCTGAAACAGAAGACCAATTTCAGGTGACTAGTTTAACAGTTATTTAAAATTTACTACAGGGCCGGCCCGGTGGCGCACTGGGTAGTGCGCCGCTTGGGAAGCGCGGCGGCGCTCCCGTCCGAGGGTTCGGATCCCACATGCAGACCGGCTCCCGCTTGCTGGCTGAGCGAGGCACGGGAGCAACACCGAGGCTTGCGATCCCGTTGCCGGTCCCCGGTCCGGTGCGGAGGCAACACTGAGGGTTGTGATCTGTTGCCGGACACGGAAAAAAGACAAAAGACAAAAAAAAAAAAAATTTACTACAAATCTTCCATGCATAAAACATTGTGGTAATGACACATTAATGAACAGAAGGTTAATGGAAGAGAATAACAAAGTGAAAAATAGATCACTTCCATGTGCGAATTTAGTATATGATAAAAAAAGATGGTATTTTAATAAAAGATGTTGGAACAAATGATAATCAGTAGAATATAACATAAAATTAATACTATACTTCACAATATTCAGAGAATAAACTGCAAATAAATCAGAAAACTAAATGTAAAAAAAAAATCATAAAAGTACTAGAAGAAAACATGTGAATTCCTTTATGTTCTGGGTATGAGGAACATCTTTAACTATTATCCAAAATCAGAAGCAAAAAAAGAAAGATAAATCCAACTGTCTTTAAAAACAACAACACTTGTATGTGCCAAAAAACTACCCTCAAAACAACAACAAAAACAAACAATTCAAAAGATTATGGTAAACTTGGAGGGAATACATACAATACGTGTCATAGAAAATGTGCTAATACTGTTAGTAAATAAACAACTTTTAAAAATTGATGTTACCCAGCTATCCCACTGCTGGGAATATACCCAGAGGAATGGAAATCATCAAGTGGAAGGTATACCTGTTCCCCAGTGTTCATCACAGCACTCTTTACAATAGCTAAGAGATGGAACCAGCCCAAATGTCCATCATCAGATGAATGGATATGGAAAATGTGGTACATCTACACAATGGAATACTACTCAGCTATAAAAACGAATGAAATACTGCCATTTGCAACAACATGGATGGACCTTGAGAGAATTATATTAAGTGAAACAAGTCAGGCACAGAAAGAGAAATACCACATGTGCTCACTTATTGGTGGGAGCTAAAAATAAATAAATAAATACACAAAAAACCGGGGGTGTGGGGAGGGAAGAAGACATAACAATTACAATTCCTTGAAATTGATATGACAAGCAAACAGTAAGGACACTGTTGGGAGGGAGGGGGGAGAGGGAGGAGGAAGGCAGATTTCAGTAATGGGCCACAATAATCAACCACATCGTATATTGACAAAATAAAAAAAAAAAATTGATGTTAAAAAAGCTAAAAAATAAAAACCCCACTAGAATATCTGGCAAAAGACTCTTCAAAATCATCTCTTCAAGGCCCCACCTCTCAAATACCATAATAGGATTTCACACCTTGAATCGATTACAGTGGGAATTAAGCTTCTAATAAATGGACGTTGGGAGACACAATTCAATCAATCCACAGCAATGTCTTAATCACCAATACCTCAGAATGTGAATATATTTGGAAATAAGGCTTCTAAAGAGGTAATTAAGGTTTAATATGGTTATAGGAGTAGGCCATAATCCAATCTAACTGATATCCTTATCAGGAGAAATTTGGATGCACAGAGAGATATCAGGAGAATGTACACATGGAGAAGACCATGTGAGGGCATGGTGAGAAGACGGCTGTCTGCAAGCCCAGGAGAGAGGCCAAAAAAAAAAAAAAAACTACCTGCCAACACCTTGATCTTGGACTTCTATTCTCCAGAATTGGGAAAATAAATTTATGTTGTTAAGCCACCCACTCTATGTTATTTTGTTAGGGCAGCCCTAGCAAACTAATGCACACATTATGAACAGAGAAACAAAGAATGATCCCAGAATTGGTGCTTCATATCTATAAAGTAGAGGAGATGTCTTAAAAGCTATTTTGCTATTGGTAGCATAGGGCATTGTGAGAGTAAGGAAGAAAATGGAAATAAATCATTGGAGGACTTGTACCATACAGAAGAAGATCTTGTAATTTTTTAACTAATTTGCTCAGAATTTCCAAATTATAACCCTAAGAACATTAGTTCTGTAGAATGCTAATAGGTTTTCGTTGGAAAATAGGAGGGACTTTAGAAAATGTTATAGTTTGCTATAAAGCAAATACTTTTCTTGTTTCAGGAAAATGTATCTACCAAACTGCATAAGGTAATGTGCAATGAACTTCCACAGAATGATCTGAAAACATACAATTTAATTAATCTATTTAAAACTTGATAAATGTTCACTGGTAATATCTGAAAACTGCAGGAAGAAAACATATTTTTCTCCTAAGCATGTTTCGATAATTTTGATCTAATATAACTTCAAATTAAATATCTGCAATATCTTTAGTAATTCTTGATTGATTGCCTCTAATCTTTGCTTAATTGTGACTATGGATATGAAATATCAGGGAGACAAAAATAGCATTTCTGCTTTAATTAGAACTCTATGTATAATTAAATGAGCTTTGAACTACATCTTAGAACAAGAGAAAACTAATTCCAGGAGGATCCTGTAACATCTTAAAGTTTTACTGATCATCTCATAAAACTGTTTCATGTATAAATTCACAATATAGAGGCTTTATGGTAAATAGAAAAGTAGAATGCATCTAAAATTTTCTTCTACAACCAAACCCAACTGCCTGCTAATTAGTATTTTAATACACATTTATTATGATTAGGAATAGCCAAGTTTATTTCTATTTTCTTATATTATTATTTGATGAAGTATTTCCAAAGATCTGTGTTACTTCTAAATTCTGTAGATTTTGCTTTTGTTCTGTTTGTTTACCAATTCCTTTGAGTTTAACATGCTTCAAATTCACTGGTTTTAATGACTCAGAAGACTCCAACCTAGAACAGAAAATTACTTGTTTGTTCAAAGCAACCTTTATTTAGTTGGATGACATGTTTTTTCTGGGTTTCCATGCTGCTAGTTGTTAGAGGAAAAAAAAAAATCAGACTGACATATTTACTTTTTAAAGCAGAGAAAATATAAACAGTTTTATATGAGTTTTAGTTTCATAAGGGTTGCACTCTTGATCTCAATTATTTAAATATAAATAAAAATAAATTCCTTCAAGATTGGTTCAAAGCCAATGCTTAATTTAATAAACAGATTCATGAACAGACTTCATGGGAAAAATAAATGGCTATCAGGTTGGGGGGAGGAAAGGAGAGTTAAAATAAACCAAAAATTCCCCATAAAATCTTAAAATGTTAGAACTTGCACTTGCCATGGAAACTTAGTTTTCAGATAAATGAACTGATAATTGGATATTTTAAGTAATTTGCCAAAGATCATACACCTGGGAGATTCTGTGGGATTGTCTTTGAGCTTGAACAATTTGTTTACCAAGTAAACACCATTACACAATTGGTTCCATTTGAAGTATGTCTCAACATTTAGGAGGTTGATTGGTAAATTTTGTCATTAACATTTCCTGTAGCTTGTTCTTCCAGACTAAGTGTGGGAAATCCCTGCTAATGCCAATACCTGCCTTAATGAGATCATTTATTTATAAATGGTCACCCTGGCCAAGGACTTGTTCTCTCCCTGCAATAGCTACCTTCAGAACTGTATTCTCCCAGTTAACCTTGGGGATTTTCCTGCTCTTCTCCAGGCTTCACAACTTTCTGCCACTGGATTTCTGTGAGCCTCAGCTTCCCCATTTGGAAAATTGGAAGCATAATAATAGAACTTCTACCCACAGGGCTGTTATTAAAATGAATTATGATCTTGTAGGTAAAGCATCTGGCATGTTGCCTGGAGCAAAATAAGTTCTCAAAATGTTTGTTCTTAATTCTAGGACTGATTTTATTTAAAAGGCAAGTTAATTCTGTTAAGAATTTTTTCATTTATATAGTTGTTTTCCACTCTTGCATCTGAGGGACATAAGAAATAGTAAGCAATCAAGCATGCAGAATCTTGTCATTTTGCTTTGTTATGACAGTATTCCTGTCTTCCACTATCTGATTATTTAATTGGACACAAGGGCAGAAAAGAGAGAGAAGTAATTTTTTTGGTGAAGATTGGGGCTTTGTAGTGGCATTTCAGCATGTAAAACATTAGAGTTATATATCTTATTTTAAATGTAAGTATCTCTTTTCCACTAAGTATCTGTTTGTTATTTATCCTGGAAGCACTATTAGTGCATATGTGAAAATCTCGTTACCATGGTAATAAGTCTGTTTTTGTTCTTAGCTGTCACCTCTTTTCTTTATAAATTTATCCCAGAACATTTTTCTAAATTTGAAATTCTAATTGTTTGACAAAGTAATTATTCTAAATAATGAAATAAAAATGTATATAACTCCAGGGCAAAACTCATTAGAGCTTTTAAAATTGATGATATTATTATTAGTGACTCTCATCTTCTTGATTTTTTTATCCAATGTACTTGAATTTGAAACCGAGGAAGAAAAAAAGATGGAACTAAAATTTGAGGTTGCATTTATTTATCTTGAATTGCAGTATAAAGTCTGGCACTAGGTTAGATCAAGTCTAAAGTAGCCATGATAGCCTATTCATTCAGTTATTATTTATTAAAAAAAGAAATTATCAACCACTTTGATGGACTATCCCCTACTCTCTCCTCCATCACCAGGGACTTCCCATCACTAACAGTGCCTGATGCACAGATGAGTCCACTCAGCTTTGTGAGTAGCGTGTGTCCAGAGAGGAAGACAACCCGAGTATAACAATGCAATGAATGACAAGTGACCAACCAGTATTTATTTCATGAAAATTTAAAATAAGGCTCAAAAAACGTGGATTCATGGCCACGATGGCCTTTGTAAACCATGTGAATTTTTTTCAATAATGTCAGGCCATTTAGTAGCATGAAGTAGGAGACACGCCAAGGAAGGAGAGTGAGAAATAATATGACTCCAGAGAGATGGAAAGAGTACCTCCCTAGGCCCTGATGGCCTCGCAGTTCGTGACTTCCTTCCACAAGGCTCGGTTGTGATTTTCCCCCATCCCTTCAACAAATGTCCTCTTTATTTGAATGGATTTCTGTTCCTTGCCACCAAAGAAGCATCGATACTACTACTCTTGCAGATGCATTTTGCAAGGTGATCCAATGGAGCCTACGAACACAGGGTCATTTCAAAAAGACACTACAGGTCATGTTGTTGGCATGTAGATCCAAATGTTCTGCTCAATGGCTTATATCACAGAGTTTAATTTCTTAAAAATCAGCAAATATTGGTTATACTTTCTTAAGAATACTCACAGAACTTGTCTAAAAATATTACCAGGAAGGCACTGAGATACTTTCATAAGATAACAAGGTGGCCCTAATGAGGGTAACTTTCCCTTTGCAATTGGCTTAGGTATTATATACCAAAAACTAACTCTGAACTCATGCACTTCTCTTACTCACATATACTTTTAAACTGAGTGCAATTTTCAATTAGATGCATGAATGTTTAATAAAAGTTGAGATATATTTCTTTTTGATATCAAATTTAGTACAAACATGTCACATCTTTCACCACGTGAAGAACCTCATTGCCTACGGAGTAAGATCCAGATAGATAGCATAAATGCAGGCACAGGTGACATAACTGGCATTGGTAAAATAAATGCAGCCTGTCATAGGCAACAAAAGTGCAGCTTTAACACAACTTTTTAAACTCAGTGTCCTCAGAGTAGCCATAATCTAAGCTATAATCACACAAATGCACTTGCCACTTGCACAAAATACCATGATTTGGACACTCCAATGCAATCAAAATAATATCCAAGCTAATCCCAATTCCTACCTTTTCAATCTCAAGTATGGAGCTACATAGAGGACAGCATTTAGGACTAAATTACTGTACAAGGAGATCAAAGATCTGAGAGAAATACGACAGCTGGTGTTTGTTGTTTGCAAGAACAATTCATTTTGGCTGCAGAGCAGGCTTGTTTGGGACCTTAAAGTCAGAAAACAGGGTTCACATCTTGGCCAGAGATAAATATTTATTTTCTTGTTCTTCAGGGACCCTGGAGACAGGAAGAAGGAATGGTTCCTGCCAGCGATTGGTTACGCTCACCATAAAACACTTTCCTTTATAATTTAACTTTTTCTCATAAGCAAGGTTACCAGGTCCAGAGAAATTTCTATCAGAGATTAAGTGTGAAAAGATTTCTGGCATTTGTATTATTAGTTCCCAGAATTGGTGTGTGGCATAGGATTAGAAGCCTCAGAGTCTGTAGCTTTTTATTTTATTTTCAATGTTTGTATGTCGGTTTCTTCCCCCTCCCCATCTTTTTCCCTTCCTCCGTTTTCTTAGTTGAGGCTAAGAAAATGATTTAATTTTTTGTTGAAAGTCAGGTTCCACTATAGCCTGAAATTAGGAGACAGCAAGGACTTTTTGATGCCTCAAGGAAAAAATCTCGAAAAAGAAGAGGAAATGAATTGTTTAAAGGCTAACATGAGACAGAAGTCATTGCTTCAAATTTGGCTTCTTTCATAAGGGCTTGAGAAATGCCCACAGCAGCCTCACAGGGCTGAGCAAAGAGCTTTGGATTCCATGAGATTTGGGAGAAAAACCCATGGCAGAGGTCATGATTCTCACTGGGCTGCTGGAGGCAGAGATTATGAAGGTTCAATGGCAAAAACAAAGGGCTCTAAAGACTTTGAATGCACAGATTGATTACCCAGGAAAATGTTAAACCAGGAAGATTTTCCCTTTTATCCTTTCTCTATCCGTCTATTTTCCTAGAAAACATCCTATCTCTGCTCTGGTTTTTGATATGTATGTGATATTGTGAATTGTCAGTCCAGTGAGGCTAAATACTAGAATTTTTTTTTTTTTTTTTTTGGAACTCTTAAGCAGAGCATTATCTCTTTCCACTGAAATGCTGCCTTGGAGAATTATGTAAACTTGAAGTTGCTGAGAACCACCACGTTGAAAGGCTTGCCTGTGAATGAAGCCCTCACAGAAGAATGCAGAGCCTAGGACATGGCAAGGGGGAGAGGAAAGGGAGAGGCTGGTGATGCAGTCTGAGCCCCTAGATCCAGGAGCATCATAAGCCACTCTGCTATACGGGACAGTACATTATATATTTTGCTATAAGCCGTTTTAAGTCCTGGCTGATACCATCATTTTGCTTGAATTCATTTATTATAAGAACTTGCATTTTTCCCATCAATTTTTTGGGTAAATAACTAGTTTGTGATAGTCTTATACTTTCTGTTAACTATTTGAGATACTGGAAAAGGGGACAATGTGAGACTAGGGATTGAATTAATCCAACCTTGGAAACGTTACAAATGTCAATTGATGACTCTAGGGATAGTTGCTGGAAAACAAATTAAAATTCTACCAAGTCCCCTGAATTAGAATCTCTTTGCTGAGAATGAGAAAAATTGGAGAGAGGATAATTTTAGATTTTCATTCTTTTTATTATTATCTGAAAAGAGATTTAATTTTATATTTAATTTTTCTATGAAACCTTGGTTAGGAGAGGAGGATTCCAAGTTGGAGATATTTTTCTTTAACTGGTGTTGTAGTCGAGCTAAGCCACAATGTGGTACTAATTGAAAAACCTTCCCTAGTGAACATGGTTGAATGAGGTGGCTAGGCATATTTGTAATTCATAATAGGTTAGAGAGTGATTTTTCAATCTAGTATATGCTGCAGCCTTGGAGATAAACTAACTAATGTCTGTTCAAATGCATCTCTGAGGCAAAGACTAACTTGCCCATCTCTCTTTTCCAGGAAGGTACAAAATAATCAGTTGCATATATTAGCAGAGTAGACATAGGAGGATGAGAAGAGAATTACTGTCATTCGCTTCAGGATCTCGCCCCAGTAGGGGTTCTGAAAACCACATGAGTGCAGGAGAGATGGCAGTTGTCTGCCTTCTTACCACACCAGGTCCACATTCCCTTCCTAGATTTTTGTGAATAATAATAAAGATAAAATCAAACATGCAGCACTTACTATGTATCAGGCATTATTCTAAGTATTACATATATATTTACTCATTCAATCCACACAAAAGTCCTATGAGGTGGATAATTTTATTCTCCTAAATGTATGTACAAAGAAAGAGCATAGAAAAGCTAAGTAACTTGTCCAAAGGCATACAGCTCATAAAAGGTAGAGCTGGCATTTGAACACGGGTGGTCTAGTCTCCAAATTTCTTGCTCTTCTACAGGACAACGAGGTGCTAATATGATGGAGTAGAGTTTAAACATTCATTTGAGCTATATTTTACCAGAAAGTGTGTTACTACATATCTTTAGCTGTCTGTGGTACACAGCAGCTGTATCAGGAAATGGACACAGGGTTTTACATGGGGTCCCAATCTCTCTCTTATAGTCTCTTTCTCTCTTCTCTCTCTCTTTTCTCTCTCTGTCCTCATCCTCCACCTCTATGTCTTATTTTCTTTTTACCACTAAGATACATCCAGATATGCTGGTCCAAATATTAATATTTAAAAACAAAGCAGAAATTCTCCTCAAGCTTTAAGCTTAGACTCTGTGTAGACCCTGTGTATCAATTGAACTTTTACCAGAAATCTGCATTGATACCTGCTCAGGTATTAAATAAAAGACAATTTGATCCCCCTTCTGCTTGTGTTCTTTGTGCATAATTATTTGGAAACCAGGTGGGATCGACCATGGGTGACTGGTAAGGCATGATATGGGCAATCTATATTGTTTGGAGTTAATACCATCAAATGGTATCAAAATCCCATTTGATTTCTGTGTTATTAACTTGCCTTACATTAATCAAATCTTTATTAAAGATTTATAACACAGTGTGAGTAGTTGCATTCATTGATCACCAGATTAAGATCCCAGCTGAATAAGAAAAATATCTGAAAGTACTTCTTGCACTTGAGAGTATGCATATTTTAAAATGACACAGTGAAGTGTTTCTTGATTACTTTCTATTATCTTGCAGCTATGCCTTACTCGTTAATTAATGCATATTTTAAAAAAATTGATTTCATTGTCTAATGTTCAGAGAGAAGGCTGTTTGTTAGTGACTAAGAGAACTAGTTTATGTATAATAGGCCAGAAATGTAGTAAAGCTACATGAAAAACTACATAATAACAGCCTTTGAGGTTTTGACATTTTGAATCTGCATTTAAAACCTGGCTGGGTTTTAAACACTTTAGGTTGTACGTGGTTAATTGAAGTCTATTATCCTGAAAAGTGAAATATGCTAAATTACTGAGACTAATGGCATAAAGTTGATGCCCATTAGGCAAAGGCCACCAAGAACACACCTGCAGTAAAACCTGGAAACTGTGGAGTGCTTCAGTGCTATAACTTGAGTGTTTGTGTCCCTACCAAAATTCATGTTGAAACTGAATCTCCAGTGCAACAGTACTAGGTCCCTTTTGTCCTTCCTCCATATGAGGAAGCAGCAAGAGGTGCCATCTATACAGCAAAGAGCAACTCTTACCGGACACCAAATCTGCTGGCTTTTTGATCCTGGAATTCCCAGCTTCCATAACTGTGAGAAATAAATTTCTACTATTTATAAATCACCCAGTCGCAGGTATTTTGGTATAGCAACATGAACAGACTAAGACCCTCAGTAAAAAGGTAATAGAAGGGACTTAACAGGATTTAGTCTTGTCGTAGGTGGTCTGGGAGAGAGTTCAAGGCAGCAGGGTTTTTCTCTGCACTTGGTGCTGTCAAGAAGGAGTAATTCAGTGGTTGGGTACCTTACTGAATTTTATCTTGGAAGACAGAATACTGAAGCTGAAACTGTAATTGACTAAAAAAGTCTGTCGCTCAGCTGGGAGAGAAAGGCATTTGGCAATTTTTGTGTTTTTATAGTGACCTCAAACACGATTATGAACTAGTTTTGTTCTTGTCTCACTTCACCACCATCACAGAGTGGCCTTGTCTGATATTAGTAATGCACGGGATTGTTTATGTTCAACAGAAGAACAGCATAGCCTCAATGTGGGTGCCAGGCCAGCTCTGGATACACTTCCTCCAGAGGATGGAGTATAATGAGTAGAAATAGGGAAAATTACTGTTTGCCTCTAAGAAAAACATTGGAGTTTGCTATTTCTTCATCTTGAGGTATGGGAAAATAAATGTTGGCTTCAGAGTGGTAGAAGAGCTACGCATAATCTCAACGTATCCACGTGTTCAACAGCCTTTTCCTCCAGAAAAGCAAATGTCTGCAGTTCTGTACAACTATTCTTACAATCATGCTTTTCTACTCTTTAGACCACACAGTGTTCATAAGCAGGAAGACCATTGTCTTAAGAAAATAATGAATATAACAGAAGACTTGTGCAAAATGTGAAATACCTTATTTCATTGAGGAATTGTGAATTTAAGCACTGTGATATACTAATATTCTAAAATCTTAGTGGTACTTTACTTTTTGTAGTTTATTCCTTAAATCCCTAACTCTTCCTTCTGTGTATGGGGAAATTAGAAAACTTTAATAGGGAAATCAATTTCATCATAGTACAATACGATTTATAATGCCTTCTGCATGTGGTATTAGTTGAGAACAAGGTCATGAATCAATGTAGATCAAGGTTTTATTTAGGTTAAGCACCAGTTTTTTCCTCTGTCAAAATTCCATTTAGCAGACTAATATTTGAGAAATGTGCTAAATACATTTTTTTCTGTTTTTTAAACCTTTACCTGGAAATTCAATAATAAGAAAAAAGAATAAAATATTATTTTCCTGTATTTGGTTGAGCTGAATAATAGGCTGTACTTTGTTAGTTAAGACTGATTTTTAAGATTTCCTCCCCTGCAACCCTTTATTTTAATAGGTTTAACCAAGGTCACATTTGTGTTGGCTCAATAGTACACCAGAATATTTTGTTCTTCCACTGAAAATTTATTTTGACAACAGTCTGGGGTTTTAGAACTTCAATATAAAAAAAATCATATGAATGAAATATTCTGTGTCATTATTTACAAAAGTAGTATGAAGTGTTCCTTAGGTGAATGACCATTTAGTAATTGGATTTGGAATGGTGTGCTTCCTATCATGTATTTATTTCAATGTGTTAAAATTTTTCTTCTGATTCTATAATCATATTCAATAATCTATTAATCTCTTTGCATGGACAGCAGATTAAAGGATTATCTGATTTATGGCAACCTGCTGGCCTTAGTGTCCAGAACTTGCAGGTTAAAAAAAAAATTCTTATAAATTCTTATAAGAAAAATGAGCCCTTCGGGTTTCCAGGGAATCTTCACCTTGTCTAAAACAATTTATTCTTTTCTATGTTTGTTGTAATTTTTCATTTGATTATATGGGCTTTATTTTTTCAGAAGGAGCACTAAATCTTTAATAAAACTATTGAGTTTTAAGAAGCTTCAAATGTCTGCTAGTTTACTAGAGATCCAAGAACAGAGCTATCACTGGTAAATCCTCAGAATATAGTCTTTGATTTAATTAAAGGTGGTCTGGGCTGTTGTTTGAACTCTATTTCTATTTCTACACTTATATTTAACAAATTCAGATGACTGTGTGTGAAATTTTGTCATATTAAGTGTCAGATACTTTCCTAATTTGGGAGTGATTTTGTCATCTACTCCTCCTAAGTCAAATGTGATTCATGATTAACTGTGAAAAAGTTTAAATTTGAATACTTTCTAGTCCTTCCTTAGTAACACAGACAAATTCTATCATCTTGGTCACCTGCAGCTGCAATTGTAAAGATAAACTGACTACCAAAATCACAAAGGACACAAACTATTTACTCTTTAAAGAATCCTAAAATTTTTCATAATTTACAGGTAAAACAGTAGATCCAAGGACAGGTCAAGCCATTTCTATTAAGTTTTAGAACAGGATTTAGAGTATGGTCTATTTATCCAAATAGAAGATGTTGTTTATTGACACAATGCTTTTCATTGCTGTTAACCCATTCTCCTCATATATGCAAAAAGCATCATCTTTAGAAGTTGTTTTAAATAATCAAGGTGTTTTTATTGTTAATTAAAGATATTGCTCTAACATTACCATTACATTTTTGACAATGAAAAGGATTTATTGCAAGGACATAGTGTCTCATAAATAACATTACTACAGGCCACAATGATAGAAGCAGAGATATGCATTTCAGTAGAGAATAGAAGGGATTAGATACTGAAATATAGTATTGTACTGATGAAAAGATCAAATGTATCAGAAAGTATGGGTGAAATACCAGAGAAAGAGAGCGAAATATTTACAATTACTGATACAGGAAAGAATATATACAGGGTAAGGAAAAGAGGTAAAGAGGGTTGAGGGGCAGGGACCTACAGGTTAGTTCTTTGCTAATGCAGAACAGGCACTAAAAAGGACATTCTGTCCCTATTAGCTACTTAGAATAGACTTCTATCTGCTGATAGATTTATGTTCCTGGTGTAATGGGAAGTTGGCTTTCTGCTTACATAGTCGGGCCAACCACTACACCTGGGCCCACATAATCTCCACCTACAGACTCAGCTCTAACTACACCTGTTGGATGATTTTGGCTCAGGGGCATACAAAATACAAAGATCATGGATGATTCATAGTTTGACATCAAATTAGCTTCACTGCTTTGTTGCTAGAACCCTGCTCATCTTGTCTCCCAGTTCTGTTCAACATATCTCTTGCTCTTTGTGACTTTGCATAGACTTGTAACCTATGTCTATTGATTGGCTTTTGTCTTCATGAAATTAGCTTTCAGCTAAAAGTTAACAGGAAACCTAACTCACACCATTTAAACAGAGATGGAAATTTATTTGTTCCTATTACTGGAAGATTCGAGATAGTTTGAGTTTCAGGGCTTGTTTGGTTCAGCAGCTTGATGGAATCATCTGGGGCATAGTTTCTTTTCTGTCTTTACCGTGTCTGCCCTGCGTCAGCTTAATTCTAAGTTAAGAAGCTTATTTAACCACTGCAATAGATAAATCCTGAATTCTTAGTGGTTTTACACAATAAAAATTAACTGCCCATTCACATCATCATCCAATGTGAATGCTTCTGGTTGAGCAGCTTTCTGTGTTGTCATTTAGTGAGTCAGGCTCTTTCCAACTGTGGTTCCACTTTCCTCGGTGTCCTTGAAATTCTCTCCATTCAGCTGACATAGAACAGAAGACAGCCTGTGGGAGGCATTTCTACTTCCTATCACTTTGCCCAGAAGTTGATACAAACACCTCAGTTTACACTGCAATCAACAGAATCTAGTCACATGGATATGTGATATCCCTAAGCACTAAAGGTATACAAAATGTCTTGCAGCCCCAGAAGGAAAAGGAAACAGGTTTTGGTGAGCATACAGCATTCTCTGCTATAGTTGGCTTCCCAGTGGAAGGGAAAAATGGCTGTAGCACTTTCAGGATTCACATCCCATACCACATCATCTTGAACTGGAGAGTGGGATGGTTTCTGGCAGCAAAGTGAAAGAGAATAAGAAAACTTCTTTTCCCAAAGCCCCAGCATGCCTCCAGTTGTCTCTTATTAGCACATACAGAATCTTGTCAATTACTGAGCCAGACCCTTAGATTAGGTCAGAGAAATGGTGTGTTGCTTCAAAGGCACCAATCAATGTATAACGGCATGAGACCACCCTTTGCCCAATCAACCCTTCCCTGATACTAGAGGTGGATCAATTTCACCTGGAGAACATGGACTGCATGCAGAAAGATATATTCTCATGTTGTGGAGTTGTTAGCAAAGGAAAAGAAGAAACGTAGATTGGGTGGGAAACCCACTGTATCCTTCATGATGCATAAGTTTCTATGGCTGTCTAGGTTGGATTTTCTCTTACTGCCTAATTCCCTCACCCTTGTGCATCTCAAATTTTCTGGCTTTAATGCTTGCTTCACCCAGTTTGGACTGTCAGAACAACCTCTACACTCTAGTACTGATATTTCACAGGAGCCGGCGTGAAGACTGACAACCTTGTCTTATGACTTAAATAACTGAGATCTGATCATCTCCATTTCTGATAGAGAGTATGAAACAAGAAAAAAGAAGGTGCAAAGAGCAATTGAGGGATTGCTGTATAATAGTAGTACATGCAATCATTTTTGAGCTCTTACATATGGTGGGCCAGCTGATGACATAAAGCCTTAGTTTATTGATTTTTCATAACAGCCCTATGTGATAGATAATATGCATTTTCTAGTTTACAGATGAGAAAGTGGAAACTTGGAGAGGCTAAATATCTTTCTTAATGTATTTAGGCCATGAGTGTTGGGGCCAGGATATAAACCCAGACTATGTGACTATGAAAAAGACAAGAAAAGGTAGATTGGGACTCCAAAGTAAAATATGCCAACTTCTCAACTTTGACTATAACTGGACCTTATTTACATTTTAAAAAATCAAAGCTGTGTTTATTCACTTACTATTTTCAGGTGCTTAATATTGCAAGGCATTGTGCTAAGAAGCTTGAGTGGATAAAAAAGATGAATACATGGGGTGGCCTCAAGAAACTTCTTATCTAATACAGGAAAAAGTGATACATTAAATGGAATATTAAATCCCATTCAATAGCCCATTTAAAATGAGATATTAGAGTACCTATTAAAATAACCTAAATTAAATAAACAAACTATATTATCTATTAACTATATATACATATTAAAATATTTTAAAATATGGCAGGTGTATGTCAGTAGATTGGTGGCCCACTTACAAAGAGTAGCTAAAAGATGGGGAAACAAAGTGTTGAGCATAGGCTGCTTTACTAAGAATTTTTACAAAGAAGAGAATAGACCTGGGATGGCATAAAGTCAAGGAAGGGCTATTTTATTATTATTTATTGGCAATTTTCTCCTTAACTCAGTAAGCAGTATGTCAGTCTTATAATCCGTGATGATTTTCTTTTTGTTGTTGTTTTTGTTGCTTTGTATCTTTATTTTTTTATTCAAAATATTTTAACATTTACTTGTACATATTTGTGTGTTGTTTCAGTACATGCAAATACTGCACAATAATTCACTTAGAGTAGATAGCATAGTTTTGTACCCATTAGTCCTGAGTGATGATTTTCTATTTTCATTCTATATTTTGCTTATTTGCATCTTTTCTCTTTTTATTCTCTCTGTTTTTTTTCTTTCTAATCAGATTTTCCAGCTATCTATCTTTAGTAGTCTTTGTAACAGATGTGATTTCAAATTGCTATTTTTTTCTATCACTCTTTATTTCATCTTTTTCTCTCCTCTTATCTTTATTTCCTCTCTTCTTCTTTCTTTGAGTTCTCTTTCTACAAAAGAGAACAAATCTCTTTTCAACTTCTGGAGTTGAAATTTAGCTAATTAATTTTTTTTAACTCCTAATAAAAGTGTTTATAGATATCAATATCCCTCCAAGTCTGGCTTTAGCTGTTTCCTACAAATGCTGACTTTACATGTATTTAAATATAACCACGATGGTTGATATCATAGAAGTAGAGATTAGAATAGTGGTTACTAGAGACTGGTCAGAGGAAGGGGAAAGGGAGAATAGGGAGAGGGTGGTCAGTGAATACAAAATATTAGAAAGAGTGGACGAATGGGATCTGGGGTTCTGTAGTAACACAGCGAGAATACAGTTAACAACCAAGTACTGTGTATCTTTGAATAGCTAGTTAAGATGATGTTGAGTGTTCCTAACACAAAGAAGTGGCAAATGTTTGAGGTGATGTATGTACTAAACTAAACACCCTGATATGATCATTGCACACAGTATGAATGTACCCAAATATCTGCATAAATATTTACAATTATCATGGTTAATTAAGAAGAATAAATTAAAAAGAGGGAAAAAAGAAAAAAGTATATAACAGCTTTGCGCCTATCTCTATTTAATTATGTATTTTTTTATTATCAAGTTGTAAATACCTTTACATTTTCTTTATAATATTCTAGGTTTTCCAAAGATTGGTTAGCAATATGTTAGTTTTGAAAACGTAAGGGATTTATCTTAGTTGTTCTCTCTCTTTTTTTAAAAAATATTTTCTTGTTTTGTAATATACAATGTGGTTGATTACTGTGGCCCATTATTAAAACCTCCCTCCCTCCCCCTC
>NW_007726113.1:476245-477985 GCF_000696425.1 Galeopterus variegatus | reverse complement strand
CCTCATATCTGTTTGCTTGTCGTATCAACTTCAAGGAATTGTAATTGTTGTGTCTTCTTCCTTACCCCCTCCCCCAGTTTATTTGTGTATTTATTTATTTATTTTTAGCTCCCACAAATAAGTGAGAACATGTGATATTTCTCTTTCTCTGCCTGACTTGTTTCACTTAATATAATTCTCTCTAGGTCCATCCATGTTGTTGCAAGTGGCAGTATTTCATTCTTTTTTATAGCAGAGTAGTATTCCATTGTGCAGATATACCACATTTTCCGTATCCACTCATCTGATGATGGACATTTGGGCTGGTTCTCAACTGGGGTGAGATGATATCTCAGTGTGGTTTTGAATTGCATTTCCCGAATGCTGCGTGATGTTGAGCACTTTTTCATGTGTCTGTCAACCATTAGTATATCTTCCTTTGAGAAATGCCTATTTAGCTCCTTTGTCCATTTTTTAATTGGGTTACTTGGTTTTTTTGGTGTAAAGTTGTTTGAGTTCCTTGTATATTCTGGATATTAATCCTTAGTGAGATGTATATTTTGCAAATATTCTCTCCCACTCTGTTGGTTGTCTTTTAACTCTGTTAATTGTTTCTTTTGCTGTGCAGAAGTTTTTTGGTTCGATATAATCCCATTTGTTTATTTTTCCTTTGGTTGCCTGTGCTTTGGGGGTCTTATTCATGAAGTCTGTGCCCAGTCCTACTTCCTCAAGTGTTTCTCTTATGTTTTCTTTAAGATGTTTTATTGTTTTGGGGTGTATATTTAATTCTTTAATCCATTTTGAGTTGATTTTAGTATATGGTGAGAGGTATGGGTCTAGTTTCATTCTCCTACATATGGATATCCAGTTATCCCAGCACCATTTGCTGAAGAGGCAGTCTCTTCCCCAGTGTATAAGCTTGGTACCTTTGTCAAAGATCAGATGGCTGTAGGTGTGTAGGTTGATTTTCGGATTCTCTATTCTATTCCATTGATCAGTGTGTCTGTTTTTATGCCAGTACCATGCTGTTTTGGTTATTATAGCTTTGTAGTATATTTAAAGTCAGTTACTGTTATGTCTCCAGCTTTATTTATTTTGCTCAGAATTTCTTTGGCCATGCATGGTCTTTTGTTATTTCATATAAATGTCTGGATAGTTCTTTCCATTTCTGGGAAAAAAATGTCATTGGAATTTTGATGGGGATTGCATTGAATTTGTATATCACTTTGGGTAGTATGTACATTTTTCACAATGTTGATTCTTCCAATCCAAGAGCATGGGATATCTTTCCATCTTCTTGTGTCCTCTTTAACTTCTCTCAGCAGTGATTTGTAGTTCTCATTATAGAGATTTTTCACATCCTTAGTTAACTCAATTCCTAAGTATTTTATTTTTTGGTGGCTATTGTAAATGGGCAGGCTTTCTTGATTTCTCTTTCTGCATGTTCACTATTGGCGAATAGAAATGCTACTGATTTTTGTTGGTTGATTTTGTTTCCTGCTACTGTGCTGAACTCATTTATCACCTCTAAGAGTTTTTTAATAGATGATTTGGGCTGTTCGATATATAGGATCATGTCATCTGCAAACAGGGACAGTTTGACTTCATCCTTTCCAATCTGGATGCCCTTTATTTCCTTCTCTTTTCTGATTGCTCTGGCTAATACTTCCAATACTATGTCGAAGAGGAGTGGTGAGAGTGAGCATCCTTGTCTGGTTCTTGGAAAATGTGGTATATCTACACAATGGAATACTACTCAGC
>NW_007726113.1:473890-476235 GCF_000696425.1 Galeopterus variegatus | reverse complement strand
TAACTCAATTCCTAAGTATTTTATTTTTTGGTGGCTATTGTAAATGGGCAGGCTTTCTTGATTTCTCTTTCTGCATGTTCACTATTGGTGAATAGAAATGCTACTGATTTTTTTGTGTTGATTTTGTATCCTGCTACTTTGCTGAAATCATTTATCAAATCCAAGAGTTTTTTTGTAGAGGCTTTAGGCTGTTTGATATATAGGATCATGTCTTCTGCAGACAGGGACAGTTTGACTTCATCTTTTCTGATCTGGATGCCCTTTTCTTCTCTTCTCTGATTGCTCTGGCTAGTACATTCAACACTATGTCGAAGAGGAGTGGTGAGAGTGAGCATCCTTGTCTAGTTCCTGTTCCCATTCGTCCCATTCAGGATGATATTGGCAGTGGGTTTATCATATATGGCTTTAATTATGTTGAGATACTTTCCATCTATACCTTATACCTAACTTATAGAGAGTCTTTATCATGAACAAGTGTTGGATTTTATCAAATGCTTTTTCAGCATCTATAGAGATGATCATATGGACCTTGTGTTTGATTTTATTGATATAGTATATCACATTTATTGACTTGCGTATGTTGAACCAACCTTGCATCCTTGGGATGAATCCCACTTGATCGTGGTGAATAATTTTATGTATGTGTTGCTGTATTCTGTTAGCTCGTGTTTTATTGAGGATTTTTGCATCTATATTCATCAAGGATATTGGCCTTTAGTTTTTTTTTTGTTTGTTTTTGTTTTTTTTTTTTTTAGTTGTATCTTTACCTGGTTTGGGTATTGGGGTGATGTTTGCTTCATAGAATGAGGCTGGAAGAATTGCCTCTGTTTCAATCTTTTGGAATAGTTTGTAGAGAATTGGTGTCAATTCCTCTTTGAATGTTTGGTAGAATTCTGCTGTGAATCCATCTGGTCCTGGGCTTTTCTTTGTTGACAGCCTTCTGATAACAGCTTCAACCTCTTTTATTGTTATTGGTCTGTTCAGATTTTCTACATCTTCTTGCCTCAGTTTTGGTAGTTTGTGTTTTTCCAGATATTTATCCATTTCCTCCAGAAAATTTGTTGGCATATAGTTGTTTATAGTAGTCTTGGATGATTCCTTGTATTTCAGATGTATCAGTAGTAATATCACCTTTTTCATTTCTAACTTTTGTTATTTGGGTCTTCTCTCTTCTTTTATTAGTTAGCTGTGCTAATGGTGTGTCAATTTTATTTATCTTTTCAACAAACCAACTTTTTGATTCGTTGATCTTTTGTATTGTTTTTTGGGTTTCAATTTCATTAAGTTCTGCTCTGATCTTAATGATTTCTTTCCATCTGCTAACTTTGGGTTTGGATTGTTCTTGTTTTTCTAGTTCTTTAAGGTGAAATGTTAGGTTGTTCATTTGCCATCTTTCCATTCTTCTGAAGTAAGCATTTAATGTGATAAATTTCCCCCTTAGTATGGCTTTTGCAGTATCCCACAGGTTTTTGGTATGATGTATCATTGTTTTCATTAGTTTCAAAACATTTTTTGATTTCCTGTTTGATTTCTCCTTGGACTCATATGTCATTAAGTAGAATGCTGTTTAATTTCCATGTGTTTGTATATTTTCCAGAATTTTGTTTGTTATTGATTTCTAATTTTAATCCATTGTGGTCTGAAAAAATAAATGGAATAATTCCAACTTTTTTGAATTTGTTGAGACTTGATTTGTGATCTAACATGTGATCTATCCTGGAGAATGATCCATGTGCTGATGAGAAGAATGAGTATTCTGAGGTTGTTGGATGGAATGTTCTGTAGATATCTTCCAAGTTCAATTGGTCTAGAGTATTGTTTAGATCTTGTGTTTCTCTGCTGACTCTTTGCCTAGATGATCTGTCCAATATTGATAATGGGGTGTTCAGGTCCCCTGCTATCATGGTATTAGTGTCTATTTCCCTCTTTAGGTCTAATAGAGTTTGTTTTATAAATCTGGCTGCTCTGACCTTGGGTGTGTATATATTTATGATTGTTATGTCTTCTTGATGGACCAATCCTTTTATCATTATGTAGTGGCCCTCATTATCTCTTTTCATGATTTTTAGTTTAAAGTCTATTTTATCAGATATAAGAATAGCTACTCTAGCTTGTTTTTCATTTCTGTTTGCATGGTAAGTCTTTTTCCATCCTTTAACTCTTAGTCTATGTGAGTGTTTATAGATGAGGTGGGTCTCTTTAATCCAGTCAGCCAGTCTATGTCTTTTGATTGGGGAATTTAATCCTTTTACATTAAGAGTTGTTATTGAAAAGTGTTGATTTACTCCAAGCATTTTATTGATTTTTGTTTGGATGTCTTAAGTGTCTTTTGTTCCTTTCTTTCT
>NW_007726113.1:446162-473880 GCF_000696425.1 Galeopterus variegatus | reverse complement strand
CTTTCTGATTTGCTGTTTGTTTTCTGTATTTGTTGGTTCCTTGAGTTGTAGATAAACTTTTTTTTTTTCTCTTCATTGTTGGCATTTTTATTTTATTAGTGGGTTTTGATTTTTCTTGAGTTTTTGTGGCAGTGGTAGTTATTTTTCAGGTTCCAAACTCAGTACTCCCTTGAGAATTTCTTGTAACGGTGGTTGTGTGGTAATGAAATCCCGCAGTTTTTGTTTGTTTGGGAAATATACTATTTGCCCTTTATTTCGGGAGGATAGCCTTGTGGAGTAGAGTATTCTTGGCTGGCAACCTCTGTCTTTTAGTATTTTGAATATATCATCCCATTCCTTTCTGGCTTTTAGGGTTTGCGATGAATAGTCTGATGTTAGTCTGATTGGGGCTCCCTTATAGGTGATTTGATGCTTTTCTCTTGCAGCTTTTAAGATTCTCTCTGTCTTTGAATTTTGCCAATTTGACTATAACATGTCTTGGAGAAGACCTTTTTGGGTTGAATACAGTTGGGGATCTTTGAGCTTCCTGAATCTGAAGATGATCTGTGTTTTTTCCAATAACTGGGAAGTTTTCTGTCACTACTTTGTTGAATATGTTTTCAGTGCAATCTCCTTTTTCCTCCCCTCCTGGAATACTCATGACTAGGATATTTGAGTGCTTAAGGTTGTCTGATATCTCTCTTAGATTTTCTTCAATGTTTTTAGTCCTTTTTTCTTCCTTTTTTTTTTTGTTTTTCTTTGCCTGTCTTATTTCAAACAGCCCATCTTCAAGGTCAGAAGTTCTCTCTGTTGCTTCTGAAAACATGCTGGTTAAACTTTCTGTTGTGTGGTTTATTCCATTGAATAAATTCTTCAGCTCAGTCAACCCAGCTACAATCTTTTTCAGGGCATTGATTTCCTTGTACATTTCTTCTTTCAGGTCCTGTATACTTTTCCTCATTTCATTGTGTTATCTAGCTGAGTTTTCTTGTATCGCATTTAGTTTCCTTAGAATTATCACTTGAAATTCCTTGTCAGACATTTCAAGGGCTTCTTGTTTTATAGTATCTAGAGCTTGAGAGTTATTACCCTTTGGTGGTATGCTTTCTTAATTTTTCATATTTCTGGTATCTTTCCTTTGATGTTTAGTCATTGTGGCAAGGGATTTCACAGTTCACTCGTTTGACACTATTGTCTGGCTAGGATCCTGCCTCGGCTGCCAATTTGGCATGGCTGCCTCAGTGTCTGCTTGGTTGCCAGCTGGCGCCTCAGACACGTGGTCGCCAAGGGTCTCAAGCCTCTCTAGGGAGTTGCCTCTCTGGTTGGCATGTACTCGGCCAGTCTGGGGATGGGGTCTGGCAGCAGCGCGACCTTCCTGCTAGGTTGCGCACTGGTGCTACAGGGCTTGTGGTCTCCACAGGACTCGGGCCTCTCCAGTGGGGCACCTCTCTGGTTGGTGTGCACTCAGCCAGGCTAGGGATGGGGTCTGGTGGTGGTGAGGCCTACCTGCTTGGTTGTGAGCTGGCACCATGAGGTGTGTTGTCTCCGTGGATCTCGGGCCTCTCCAGGGAGGTGCCTCTCTGGTCGGCGTGTACTCAGCCAGGCTGGGGATGACGTCCAGTGGTGGCAAGGCCTACCTGCCTGGTTGTGTGCTGGCAGCATGGAGTGCGTTGTTTCCACAGGACTTGGGCCTCTCTGGTGGGGCACCTCTGTCATCCTTAGTTATTCTTTTTAAAATTTATTTCTAATTTTACTTCATTTTTGTAGGAGAAAAATGCCTGTAACTATGGAACTTATTTAAACTTCCTATATGGTATCATGCATGATCTATTTTTTAAAATGTTCTGTATATTCCAGAAAAAAATGTGTACTAATGTCTGTTGAGTAAAGCTGTATAGACAAATATATGATAAATAGATGGATAAGTAGAGATATGTTTATTTTTCATCTACATGTTCTGTCGGTTTCTGAGAAAGATATTCAAGAAATCTACAACTATAATGGGTGATTTATCTTTTTCTTCCTGCTATTTCATTTGTTATCACTTGAGTATATTTGGAGTCCATGTTTTTAGATGGGCATATGTTTGATAGATATATCATCTTGCTTTATTGTATCTTTTATGAGAACAGTACCCAAATGATATGTTTTTATATGAAAATCTATTTTGTCAGATACTGATATTGTTTCTCCAGCCTTAAATTTATATTTTTCTGGTACATCTCTCTCCATCCTTTTTATCTTCATCCTGTTTGGGTGTTAAGTGGATATGTAATAGAAGACATATTTGTGGATTCTGTTATTGAATCCAATTTGAAAATATAAATTACTATATTTTATTTTTGGTCAAATAAAGTAAATTTTCTAATTTCATCTCTAAACCCTTTGGAAGAAATAAACCTCAAACCTGAGATCAGGGAGGGGAAGTAGCAAAAGCCTAGACTATATGTATATGTTTCCACTTCTGTAGGGATTTTTTTCTCCATGGTAATTATTTTATCAGCACCAACATCAGCATTATGGGATGTTGCTGCCAATTTCCAGTAATAAAGACCAGGCAATAATTATCCAAAGATAATAGGGAGAGAATCAAAACTAAAAATTTAAAAGTATTTTCATTAATTTATTTTCTCTCCACCACCTTCAGTGGCCTTCTATGCCAATTTTCAGCCACTCACCATCCAAAGACATTCCAATTTAGGACAGTCTTATGTCTCGTCAGTGGGTTCTCACATTATTGGAGTCCATGTTTCTTTCTTCTTTTCATAATCCCTTCAAGGCTGATTTATGAGACAGAACCAAGAGTCATGATTGTTCACCATTTTGGCAGGCTCAAATGACTCATTTTAACTGTTTCAGACAGAAAACTAGCTCAACAGACCTTGGCATTTTCTAGAATCTGGTATTGCATATGTATCAGCTGTAAAGATTTGCTAGTTCCACAGCATCTACTCTGTATTATTATACAGCTATTTGTCTGTATCTGCTTTTCTTCTAACCCAGTGCAATTATTTTGATCATGCCTATTTTAGCTAGTGTGATTTGATCAGGTATTATCTGCAACATAAAGTGCTGTTCTCAGCAGTTTTTCATAGAAGATAAATCAATACAGGCTGTTGATGACCCTTTAAATGTCTCAAATCTTTTGAGTTAGTTTATATAATTAAAAAATTGCAGTTTGATATTTTTTATTAAAGTTAACATGGCTACAAAAAAGGAATGCACAATCACTGAATTAATATTGAATTTTAAATTTTGCTAATTATACATAAGCTAATATACTTCTGTGACATTAGTTCTACTGAAGTATGTGTGCATGCAAAAATCACCAGGTTGAAAGTTATAGATATTGTAATAGATTATTATAAAGTGGTCCCAAATAAATCATACCTTTGTAGTCCCTTCCCACACTGATTCTGGGTTAGCCTTGTGACTTGCATGGGCCCATAGAATACTTCCTTGGACAGGAGAAACATTTTATAAGTTACAGGCTTAAGTCTTAAAAGGACGTTCAGCTTCCACTTTTACTCTCTTGCTGCTTGAGACTTCACATAAAGAAGCCTGGGCAAGCCTGCTGAGGATGAGAGAGATTCCTTGGAGATGAAGGATGGTGAGTAGAAGCAGAGGCCCAGCCAACCACCATTTATTCTAGCCATCCCAGCCAAGGCACCAGGAACGTGAGTGAGGCCATCTTGGATCCTCCAGCCCAGTCTAGACACCAGCTGACTGTTAACACAAGGGTGAGCCCAGCTAACACCAGGAGGAAGCAGAGATGAGCAGCTCAGCTGAGCTCGGACTTGATCCTAGATTCATGGGCAAAAAGTGTTGTTGCTGTTGAGTTTGTTTATGAGTTTGTTTTACAGCTTTATCGAGGTATAATGGACATACAATAAATTTCCCCTGTGTACAGGGTATAATTTGTGAGTTTTAATATGAAGACGCAATCATGAAATCATCACCACAATCAAGATAATAAGCATATACATCACTCCCAAAAGTTTCCTCACGCCCCTTTGTAATCTTTCCTTCCTGTTCCTCCCCTCATCATATCCCCATCCTGAGTAGACCACTGCTCTGATTTCTGGTATTACAGATTAGTTAACATTTTCTATAGTTTTATATGAGTGAAATCATACAGTATGTATTATGCTTTTTTTTTAGCCTGGCTCTCTTCACTTAGCTTAATTACCTTTAAATTTGTCCATGTTGTGTGTATCAATAACTCACTTTGTATTGCTGACTAGCATTTCAAGATACGGATATACTGCAATTTGTTTATGCATTTACCTGTTAGTGGAAATTTGTGTTATTTCTAGTTTTTGACTATTACACTTAAAGCAGTTCTGAATATTCATGTATAACTTTTGTGTAGACATATGCTTCATTTCTCTTGGGTAATTAACTATGAGTGAAATGTCTAGCTTATGTGCTAGACATATGTTTAACTTTTTAAAAACTGCCAAATTGTTTTCAAGAGTCTTACCATTTTATATTCCCACCAATGGTGTATAAGAATTGCAGTTGCTCCACATCATTAAAAATAATTGATATGGTCAATCTTTTTTTAATTTGGGGCATTCTAAGATGTGTGTAGTAGTGTCTCATTGTGACTTTAATTCACATTACCACAATGACTAATGATGTTATTAATTAATTTGCATTGTTGGTTTTCATATCATTAAGTTTTGAGAATTCTTTCTATGTTTTAAGTACAAATCCTTTGTTATATATGTGGCTTACAAATTTTTTTTCACTGTGTGACTTGTATTTTTCATTTTCTTAATAATGTCTTTCAAAAAGTTCTATTTGGGTGAAGTTTAATTCATCATTTTTTTCTTTTATGGATTATGCTTTTACTGTTGGATCAAAAATTTTTGCCTAACCTAAGGTCACAAATGCTTTTCCTATGTTTTCTCCTAGAAATTTTATTTTTAAAAATGTTCTACATTAGGTTGATAATTCATTTTAGGTGAATTTTTTATTAGTTGTAAAATATTAATCAAAAATTTCCTATTTTTGTATATGGCTAACTAATTATCCTAGCACTATTCCTGGAAAATTTTATCCTTTTCCCATTGAAGTGTCTTGTCAAAATTCAATTGGCCATATATGTTGGGTCTATTTCTGAACCAGTTGATCTGTTTTTCTGCCTTTATACCAATAGTACACTGTCTTAGTTACCTTATAAGAAATCTTGAAATTAGATTTTAAGTCTCCAAATTTATCTTTCAATGTCATTATTGATTTTGTATATCAAATGAATTTCTGTATGAATTTCATAATGAGCATATTGATTTCTATAAAAATAAAAGTTTTCAGATCTTTTTAGAGGATGGATGGAGACTCAAAGGGGAGAATTGTCTCCTTAAATATTGAGCTTTTCAATCCTGAACATAGTACATCTCTCCATTTATTTAGTATTTTTTTAAATTTGTTTTTAACTCCTGCTATGGACTGAATGTTTGTGTCCCCCCCCCCCAAATTCTTATATTGAAGCCTAACATCCAATGTGACAGCATCAGGAATTGGGGTCTTGGATGGTGTCCTGAAGATGGAGCCGCTTTGATGGGATTAGTGCCCTTATAAGAAAAGGGAGAGACCAGAGCCTTCTTTCCCTCTGCCATGTGAGAATACAAGAATGTGGCTGTCTGTGAATTATAAGCAGGGCCAGTAAACAAGGACCCGAATAAGCTGGCATTTGATCTTGGACTTCCCAGCCTCCAGATCTGTGAGAAATAAGCTTCTGTTATTTAATCCACCTAGTCTATGGTATTTTGTTATGGCAGCCTGAACTAAGACAAACTCCCTCAGTAATTTTTTTTGTAGTTTTCAGTTTACAGATCTTGCATATTTTTTGACAAATTTGTATCCAAGAATTTCATAATTTGATGCTACTTTAAATAGTATTTTAAATTTCAATTTCAGGTTGTTTGCTATTAGTATATAGAAGAACAACTGTTTTGTATATATTAACCTTATGTATGCAACCTTGCTAATGTCACTATTATTTTTATAGATTCATTAGTATTTTCTAAATAAATAATCAGATTGTATCTAAATATAGTTTTACTTGTTCATTTCCAGTCTGGAGGCTTTTATATATTTTTATTGCCATATAGCACTGAATAAAATCTCCAGTAGAATGTTAAATAGAAATGAGAGTGGACTTTTTTTGCCTTTACAAACACTGGTAAAGAATTCACTCTTTCCTCATTAAAATTGAGAAAGTTTCTTTTATATCTTGTTTGCTGACAGATAGATTTGCCAAAGGCTTATTCTGCATCTAATAAGGTGATCATAATGCGGGGTGGGGTGAGTTCTGTGAACATGGTAAACTACAGTGATTAATTTTTGACAGTAAACAAAACTTGTATTTCTCTGGTAAATACCCCCTTATCATATTTTATCCTTTTTATAAACCATTGTAATAGATTTGCTAAGATGTTAAGAACACTAGCCATCTGTTTTTATGAAGTATGTAGGTCTATGGTTTTCTTTTCTTGCTTTGTCTTTGTTTGATACAAGAGAAATGCTGAGCTCATGGAATAAGCTATGACGTATTCTCTATTTCTAAATTTTCTGGGAGAATTTGCATAGAGTAGGTATGATTTCTTCCTTAAGTATTTGGTAAAATTAGTCAGTGAAGTTATCTAGACCTTGAGTTGCCTTTGTGGGAAGGTTTTTAACCACAAATCCAATATCTTTAATAAATTTAGAACCATTTAGCGTAGTTATTTCTTCCTGATGACCTTTGGTAGTTCATGTCTATCAATGAATTTCATCTAAGTTGTCAGATTTCTTGTCATTAAGTAGTTAAAAATGATTTTTTATTATTAACTAAATATCAATAGGATCTGTAGTTATTTCTCCTCTAACAGTCCTGATATTGATAATTTTTGTCTTTACTTTTTTTCTGACGAGTCTAGTGAGACATTTATCAACTTTGTTGATTTTCTCAAAGAACCAGACTTTTGTTTCATTAATTTTTCTGTGTTCTATTTTATTGATTTCCCCTCCTTATTATTTATACTCCAGCTTCCTTTGGATTTAGTTTGTTCTTTTTTCCTAACATTTTAAGATAAAAGCTGAAGTTGTTCATTTCAAATCTTTCTTCTTTTCCTATACAGACATTTACTTCTATAAATTTCTCTAAGTAGTGCTTTATCTGCTTCTCACAAATAATCATATGTTGTGTTTTTTTCATTTAGATAAAAATACTTTCTAATTTCTATTTCAATACTTCTTCAACCTATGAATTATTTAGAAGTGTGTTATTTAGTTTCCCTCCCTGGTGTCAGCATATGCAAGCTGCATACTGTGCGAAGACATATAGTGTTCCATAATCCACAAAACAATAATTTCATCATTTGTAAAGCACTTTCATGCATATCACCTCATTTGATCCTTATAACACTGCACACGTTTGGCAAGAAAAGTATTATTATCCCAAACTTGAAAACAGAGATTCAAGGAGATGAAGTAACATTCTAGGTTCATGTGACCAATAATTATCAGGAGGGCAGATAGATTAATCAGATCTGATGCTAATCTAGTGCTCATGTTATTTTTAACATTCTCATCTCTAATGTAAGGGGGTAAGATTAAATAATAAAATTATATTATTATATAATTTCATGATTTCTAACAATAAAGCATTTGAGAGATGCTGCTAAATGGGTGGTAATTGCCAGCCAGAGTGAACTATATTATTAGGTTACCTGGGAGCTGCTCTGGTAGCCAATATTATCTAATTTAACTATTAAAGGTTGTTTCATTTTTTTACAGTGACCTATCAGAAATATCCACTACCCCTATAGTGGGCAATAATTCAGCCAGTATATATTGATTTAAGAAAATTTTAACTTATTTTTCCTCATCTTCATAATGTTAGTATTGAGTTCTATGTCTTCTGTTGATGAAATGTACAAGGGTACTTCAAAAAGTTCGTGGAAAAATGGAATTAAAAGATAACACAAATCTTTCCATGCACTGTTTGAAGACCATGCATATGATTCTGATGCCAGAAGAGAGGGTCTGGGGACGCCAAATGGCCGGCCTCAACCTACCCTTTCCTCTTATGAGGTTTTTGACTCCACTACAGGAAAGAATTCAAGAGCAGAGTCACAGCAGAGTCAGAACAGGTTTAATGTAACAAATAAGTGATACAGATTTCACAGAAAAAGTGCAGCCTAGCTCCAGAGACTGAGCAGGGCCCACACCAAGTTTAATACAAAAAAAGGAGAAATACACACTCACAGACAAAGTGCAGGCTGGCTCTAGAGTGAACAGCAGAATGCCAAAGGTAAGTTTGATACAAAAAGTAAGAAATACACACCTCAGGGGAAGTATGGGCTAGCCTCAAAGAGAGTGAGAAACAGCCCTGTCTCCTACTGGGATTCCAGTTTTATAATTTCGCTGTCTAATACATATTCATACCATCTACTGAATAATCATCTAAGGGGGTGGTTTCCAGTTATGTAACCTAGGCTTGCACATGCTCATTGCTCTCTTCTAGAGCATGCTCATTGGTCAAATTCCACCACATGCACTGAATATAATCAAATATATTCTGTGCTCTCTAGCACCTCCAGTGGAAAGTCATTCAGGGGATAAGCTCCTTTTTCCTGAGTATGCTTGGCCAGTGAGATTACAGGAGTCTGTCCCCTATGGTCTCAATCTCCATCTGCTGGAAAATTGCACCGAAAATAGGTGTTTCAGGTCACCGTAGCTTAGGACTCAGAGGCAAAGCTTGAGTCCTAGGGGAGGGGTTTGAGACCCAGGGGAGTAGACAGAAACCTGATCCCAGGAGAACTGAGCACCTTGTATGTCAATTTTATTACTTTTTTCAAGATTTAAAATGTCAGCAGATTACAGCTTTCAATTTATTTTTCCTTAGAGATTATTAGCATAGATAATTACTCCCTAAAACTAAAGTGGTTTAAGTCATACTTTATAGCTGATAAATTAAAAAGAAAAACAATCAAGTGAGTGAAGCATGTTCAATTTAGCAGCAGCTTTAATACAGTTCTGGTATTTCTGGGAGATAAATTTATTTCTGAAGTTTTTAGCTTCAAAAAGTTTTTAATTATCTCAGGTTGTCTAGAAAAGAATATCGTGACAAGATTAAGAGTTTGGCTTAAAATTCCTTGTTGAAGGTTTTTGTTTGTTTGGTAACAAATACTATGTTATAACATCTATATTGCAGATGAAAAATAAAATGTGATTCTTGTAGTAAATGAGTTGCTACCTGGAAATGAGTTTGGACTTAAATGACAAAAGACAAGCAGAATCATAATCTATAATAATTAGATATTTTTTATATAAACACACACCTTTTAAAGTTTTCAGTATTCAAAACAATATCAGACTTAATGGCATATAAAAGAGTAGCTTTTATAAGACAAAAATACCAAATTTTCTAATAGATCTTATTACATATTTAGCATGGAAATATAGATGAATAATTATTGAAGCCTTTTGATTCTTATTTTCTGTGCAGTTAAGTTTGTAGTGCAAGGTTTTTGGCAAAGTGTTTGGCCCTGAACCTTGGATCTGTGCCCTCAAACTTGTAATGGCAGATAATGATCAAATTAGTATGCATAAATCTAGGTTTTAGAGATGATGCCAACTCCTATCTTTATAAGAATTTCTACAACTTCTGGAAGATATATCTAATTGCATTTAGCTTTAAGCTGAGGTTGAGATGAACTTCCAGGAGCCACACATCCTTTGTAAAGGATTCTAGCCCCAGTCCCTATGAGTGTTTTACTAGACGGGTCTGCTTTTAATTTGTAACATAAAAAGAATTGTTCTCTAAATATTTTCCAGAGTCCTTAATCTCAGTCAGTGCTACACCATATCTATATTAGGGTAAGGAAAAGTAGACTTTACAGGAGAATTTCTCACAGAATATGCATCCAAAACTCTGAAACAAAGGATTTTTGTGGAGTTTTTGCTCTGTCTTCTTTGTTTGCTTTTGTTTGTTTGATTTTTAGCTTTCTGATGAAAACAGTTTGAATGCCCAAGACTATTATACATATGCACTCACACACGAAATACTGCACACAATTTCAGGGATTCATAGGCCTCCCTTGAAGCCTGATGTTGGTCCATGGATTTCAGGTAAAGACTCTTTCTGCTGGAGGCACTTTCAAATATACTGCTAACCTATTGGAGCTGAACACATGCACAATTTTGGCTTTCAATAAATTCCTTTTTGGTGTAAAGACATTAGCCTATGTTGAGCAATTCTGTTTATTACGGTAAGAGTACAGTTTGGCACATCGTTAATCCTTTGCTCAGCATCCTCTTCATAAATACTTTTGAGGGAAGTACTTTCTGATCTGAGGAGCAATGCAATGTTGTGTACAACCTAAACAAATGGTGCTGATTTTTGAATTTTGAGTTGTGTAATTTATGGTGACTAAATCTGGGATTTTTCTCAGTGACTCCCTATTATCAATTAGATAGGCCTTCACTTCACAGCATTTATTTTGTGGATTTGCCTCATTGCTGATTCCATTTTACATTGATCCTTGTTTTTTCGTTTGCCATTATTTTTTTCACTGCTTGTAATTTGGTTTATAACACTGCATATGTGAACTATAGAACAATATCCTAAACGCTTCTTAGAAATAAATTTTAAAATTTCATTTTAAATTAGAAATTGCTTTGGTACGTTTAAGGAAAATAAGTAGATTGATTAATCTTTTCTTACTAGGTAACAAATGTAGTTCTGGCACGTGGCAGTGGGAAACATATAGGCCTTAGCATCAGACAGATCCAACTTCAAATACTGTCTTTGCTACTTTCAATAATCTTTAGAAAATTCTGTAATCTCTGGGGTTATCTATTTCCTAACCTCTAACCGAAGAAATGAACTTTACTAAATGTCTCTTATTTGCCATATATCATCCTAAGTTATTTACATAAGGTATACATTTCTAATTATTTTGGGAATCATTGAGGAAGTTATTATTTACATCTTAAAATTGTGGAAACTGAAGTTCAGAATGATTAATAAGCTTGCCCAAGATGAATAGAGCTAAGAGATGGTAGAGGAGAGACAAAAATTCAAGTCCAATTTAACTCCAAAACCATACATGCTTTTTCCTTTAAAATATCCTGACTTGTGAATACTAAACTTGTGAAAATCTATCTAAAGTAATAGCATATATATCAGAGTTAACGAATAAGATCCACAGCTGAGAAATTTATGTCTTAAATTCAGAGAATCTCCAACTATTAAAGCTACCCCCTTCCTGATACTATTACAACCACCACCCCCTGTTTATGTAAGATAATATTTTGATATTTTTCATATTAAAAGTGGAACATTGTAGAAAATTTTATGAAAAGAACTCATTCCATCTATCTGTCTCCCATTCAGGTGGTGAATATGCTTTTCCATCTGAAAAATCAATGTTGGAGGCCCAAAGAGAATCCCTTACAAGTGTGAGGTGCCTGTAAAATGAGGGAGCTACATTTTATCTACTGGTTGGATGTCAATTTGACCCATTGGACTTCCTGCTCTCTGTGCTACCAATACCAAAGCAGTGGTAGAGAGAGAAGAAATAGAGAAAGACAGTGCCCTCTGATCCCACAAATGTCTGGTCAGGGTACTCACCAAGAGGATGACACCATGGTTTCACAGCAGATCATAGGACTGTGGGTACCAGGTATGCATTTTTCAGAGGAATGAAATATGAAGCTGCCAGATGGGCTAAAGTGTGTGGTTTCATTTCACCAGGGATCACCAATACCCAGGCGAGATGCATGGGAGTGAGCCCTTCACCTATGGGGCCCCACATGGCAACACCAAGTGTATAGACAATGAATGAGTTGAGGAGTTTGCACCAATCAAAGAGAGGACAAGTTTTTCCATGGCACTCATCCAAGGAGCCTACCTCCTGTACCCCTCCACCCAACTCTGACTTTTCTAGAAAGACACACACTAGGGTCTGTTACACATCCCCCTGTGCAACAGAGATGTAAAAAAGAATTACTCAATTACTCAAAGCAGTATGAATGCATTGAGAAGCCCAGAAGTACTGCACTTCAGTAGTTTCCCCATCAGGAGGAGAAAGCTGAATGTGACAGCCCGGATTCAAAGTTAGTTTCTCACTTTTATTGTAAAGACAAAGAAGTTTTGCAAGAAAATTCAGTTGATTTAATCATTACAAAGAACACAAGGACATGGGCAGAGTTATGGCTAAGTATAGTTCTAACAATGGAAAGTAGTAACATCAGTGAAATAAACAAAGTGACATTCCATAATGCAATTGCAAAAGGTTAAGTCAATCTACCAACAAAACCTTGTTCTTATCAAACACTTTCTTTTCCTACAGCAATTTCCTCAGTTTGTTTACATAGCAATCAAGTAACTTTCTCAACATATCAATCAGTAGGTTAACCTGCACCAAGGACATCTGCCCTTTCAGCCAGCTATTTTGCTGTGTTACAATTCTTTATCTACAACAGAGACTTTAGCCTAGGGAAAGTTTCCTGTCTTTTGTAAGCTTAACACTCCTATGTGTAATTTTAAAAAGTTAGCCTATACCTGAAACTACAGGGCTTTGGAAGCTAGGTCCTGTGAAATACATTTGCTTTATATATGTTACTCCACAAGGGTCAGTGTGGGGTAGCAATGTGGAAACCAGAACATTTGACCCCCTACCCCCCATACACATTTCCAAACCTAAAAGCCACTAGAGTTTAACCTTCTGGGGGTGGGATGGGTAGGAAAACAATAATGATTTTTTGATAATAGAACGTAATTTAAAGCAATTGTGCAAGTGGGTTGTTTTAATCATGAGCTAGGGCTTCAAGACGAATGTGTTCCCTGGAGATGTTCAGTGGTCAACCTGTCAACTATGGAAGGACTGCTTGATATGCCTGGTTAGTGCAGTCACTGGAAAAAAGTAAAACTATTTTACACCTATATATTAGTGTTGATGCTCCTCAATAAATTGACTCTAAATTAGGTGATATACAGGGCTGGCTGATTAGTTCAGCTGATTAGAGCATGGTGCCTACAACACCAAGGTCCAGGGTTTGATCCCCATACTGGCCAACCACCAAAAATAAATAAATAAATAAAACAAAATAATAAATTAGTTGATGGATATAAACAGCTTAAGTGGTTGCCACAACTAAGTCTGAGTTGGTAACTAGTCACAAATAATTTCTTATTTAATTCCAAATTCTAATTTGTTCTCAGAACACTAAATGTTACAGAAAACGGGTCATTCTTCACCCCACATAATGTGAAAAGTTGTGGCTTTGCATTGCTTTGCCCCCCACGGATTTGTCACCCCACTTCCCCTGGGTGACAGAGATCAAAGGATTACTCAAAGCCCATCTCTTCTGAGCAGTGAGAGGCCCCAAAGTGGTTAATCTCCCTTTGGGATGCTCAAGCGAGAGCCATCCCTTCCTTGGGAAATTAATGCCGAATTGGGGTTCTCTTCCTGCATTTATTTCCCAGACCAGGAAGTTACAGGAAGAGACATAGGTGGGGTTATAGTTTAACAGTATAGGCTGGTAACTTTCAGTGCAACCCCCCCCATGACATTCCAGTAAGGCAATTAAGTGGTCCTATCAACAACAGTTTGATCTTAGCAAACATTCCTTCTTAAGAGCAGTTTCTCAGTATCTTTACATAACAATCAGTAACTAGTCTGTCTTTGAGTCAGCAACCAGCTGTGCCACAAATCTTTATCTTAAACCAGAGACTTATAGCCTGAGGGAAATTTCCAGTCCTTGCAAGGTCAATATTTGAAACTGCAAGGCTTTGGAAAAACAGGCCCTGTGAAGTACATATGCTTTTTAGTATATTTCACAAAAAGTAATGAAATTGACCTGTGGGTCAAGGTCCTAAATTGTTTAAAATTCATCCAAAATGACTTGCTGATCTGAACAGAACATCCTGACTCCCAGGTATATGTTCTCTGCTGGCCCTCAACCATTTACAAAGGCACAGAAGGCTTATTTTTCTCTAGCCTAGACTGATCTCAAAAGACCATTAAAATAAAAGTTATTAATTCTTTGATAGACTGATGTATTACTGAGACAGAAGAATAAATGTTGTTAGCATTTGATGATTTGAGAAGAGCTTGAGAGTAGAAAAATATTTCTAGTCTGCAATATTAGAAAACACTCAGTAATTTTAAAAATTCTATCACTGCCTCAAACAACTTTAAACTCTCAAATATATAATAAATATATTTGTTTCTAGCTGTGGAACAGATCTTATAATAAATGCTTGTAGGAGCATAGAATAAAAATCTCATCTGTAAATAAATTATTATAGATCCAATTAGACTGTCTTAGGTAAAATTAATTAGGCCTGAAGAAGGGTGACTACTTTCTAACATGTCAAATTCCAATGTTATTTTATGATCATATATGTAATACATACAGTACATGAATTAGTCTACTGCATTTGGGAATTAGGGCTCTGCTAGTGAGTTTGAAATTACTACAGTACAAAAAGTAGACATTTTATATTTGCTTACCCAAGTGAGAAAAGCCTTAATATAGGTAGTGGAATGTTTTGCTTATGACGGCATATTCTCTCACATATAAATTTTTTTAATAAAGAAAATTTACAGGAACCTAAAATTTACATAAACCTATGAATTATTATACTTAATATAAATAATTTATTCCTGGATATGATATCTAAACACAAACCTTGAAGAGGGAGTTTTGAGGCAAAACAGAAAGAGAAAATTAAACAGGCCTATTAGTTGCTATGTTGTAAGTAACTCATATGGCTATTGCTAACAAATTTTTAGGCCCATTATTTTACCTTCAATATTATTACTATGAATCTCTTTGAAGCATGGCTTTTTTTAGCTTGAGTGGAAACCATGAACTTGTGGGTACAATGTTAACTGCAGAAACCACTTTGCCCAATTTATACAACCTGGAAACTGGGAAATGAAAAACAGAAAAAACACTGTTCTTTTGTAAGTCTTCATGTAAATCTCTGAATTTTAGATTATTATCATAAGATGAAATATTTGAGTGGTCAGGAGGCAGAGAGATTAAAAGATTAAGTGTAAGGTAACTACAAACTAGAACTTATTCCTAACAGAAGCCAAGAAAAAACCAAAAACAAATAGAAAAACAGTGCTTTTACTGTCAAAAATAAAGCAGAGGGTTCTTTCACTGATTCATTACATCTCATCAGGTTGATCAATAATCAAATGTTCAACCAATTTCTTAACCACAACCCTACCACCTGGAAAATAATAAGAAATGAATAAAGTAAATTATTATTAAAATTAAAAGTATAAGGAATGACATGCTGGTAGATGAAACAGCACCCTAGAAATATTTTGGTCAGCTCTGGACCAATAAAATTGTCATAAAAAAGTATTGGCAATTATTCTGATCATTACCTCTATTATGACATATACTTTATTTTTCTTGTAGCCTTCCAATTTTCACTACTTCTCTAGAGACAAAGTACAAGCTATTGGAGCAATAATACTGACAAAGACTGACATACAGCATAATAGCTGATGGTGACACTGACAGGGAACAGAAAGAAGGGTTTTAGCAGAATAATAATAAACACGGGTTTTCTGGCTTAGAAATTAAAGTGAGGACTATTTAACCAGAGTTTGATGCTTCCATGTGTACCCAAGCCTCACTAAAATATTCTGTGAAAATTAGACTATTATAAAGACAAACAAGGCTGTGACTAATAATAATTCAAATGCTTTTACTTTTTACATGACTATTTCAACCCAAAACGTTTGTTGTAATGTCCGGGTGGCATTTACTTGTATGGAGCCCTGTGCAATTCATTTATACATCCTGTCAAATAATACTTCTTGTTGAGCCTACTATGTGCCAGTCTCTGGGGTACAAAGTGAACAAAACAAAATCTCTGTTTCATGGTGTTTAAGTCTAGTGGAGGTAGAAAAACTCAAAGCAAATTTTATGAAGTACATAATTATTGCTGATGAGATAGTAAAAAGTGCAATTCAAAGAAAACTTAAACAGAATGAGGTTTAGAGATTGTTGGTGGTAGAGGGGTGCCACTGATGACATTTGAGAAAAGACCCTGCTATGAGTCCAATGGGTCCCCCCAAAATCCATGTGTTTTTTGTAACAGTGTTACGAGAGTGGGAAATCTGATTATGATATTTGAAAGGTGGGGCCTTTGAGAAGTGATTGGATTGTGAGGACTGTCCCCTCATGAATGGACTAATCCACTCACAGAGTGATGAGTTATCACTGGTGTGGACTGGTGGCTTTACAAGGAGCACATGAGAGAGCTCTTGCTCAGCCCATTTCTCTCTCCATGTGACACCCTGCATTGCTGTGGAGAGTCACCACCAAGAAGAAGGCTCTCACCACATGTGCCCCCGGAATTGCAGACTTCCCAGCTTCCAAAACTGTAAGAAATAAATTTCATTTCTTTGTAAATTACCCAGTTTCAGGTATTCTGTTATAAGCAACAGAAACAGACTAATACAGACCCAAAGGAAGTGAGGAAGTGAGCCAGTGGATATTTGGGGTAGAGCATTACAGAGAGAGAGGAGGGAAGTTCAAGATCGTGAGACAGAACATACTTGGCCTTTTGGAGTAACAGTAGGAAGGCCAGTGTGGCTGGAGCTGAGTAAGGCTGCATTGTAGAAAAGAGTTCAGAGCAGTGGGGAGGGATGGACAGATCGGGGTGGGAGATGCCAGCCTTTGCAGGGACCTCGGTTTTTACTGTTCAAGAGATGGTAAGCACTAGATGGTTTTGTACAGGAGAGTGATATGATCTGCTGCTTCTTAGAAAGATTACTCAGGCTGCTGTACTGAGAATTAACTATAGTTGCACAAGGATAAAAATATAAAAACCACTGAGGAGACTATTGCAACAGTCTAGGTGAGAGAGGATGGTGGTTTGTTCGTAGGGTGTAGTTGTAATAGTGGAGGTGGAGAGGTGCTAAGATATTGAAAAGATTTTCAAGGGTGATCTGATAAATTATGCTGATAGATTAAATGAGGGAGGTGAAAGAGGAAGTCAAGGATGAGTCTGAGATGTTTTTACCCCCAAACTAGAAGGATAAAGTAGCTTTTCACTAAGACAGAAAAAGAGAGAATTAGCTCACCTGGTTTGAGTGCTTGCCGCTAACAAGGTCAAGAGTTTGGATCCCGGGACCAGCCAGCAGACGCAAAAAAAAAAAAAAAGAAAAGAAAAGAAAAAAGAAAAAAAGGCAGGAAAAGAAGATCAGGCTTTAGAGGTAGAATCAGGGGATCGAAGAGTCAGATTTGGGCTTATCTGATTTGAAATGCTTCATAAACTTCCAAGAGAAAATGTTGAGTAGACAGTAAGTATAGAGTAGGAACTAAATAGCAGTAGCGTAGTAGACATTGTCAAATGATTTCAGTCTACCTGAGAATTACAAAAAAAAAAAAAAAAAGCACAGAAAAGAATTCATAAATATTACAGTCAAATTACAATATATAATAAAATTAAATATGTAAGTATTCAAGGAATTCTCTTTTTTTCTTTTCTTTTTTATTATACATACATGTGGGGTACGATGTTGATTTTCAATAATTGTGTAGAAGGTGTGGTGGTTAGATCAGCATAGTTAGCTTATTCATCATTACAACACACAATCATTCTTTGTGTTCATTGACCAGTTCCTCATTAGCCCCTCTCCCTCTCCCTCTCCCTTCTTTTCTAAAAGATCAACATATTACTGTGATTGTTTTTTATTTTTTCTTTCTCTCTGTCTCTTTTTATTGTTCATTTGTTTATTTATGGATTCAGCCCCCAGTTAAGAGTGAGAACATGTGGTATTTTACTTTGTGTACCTGGATTATTTCACTTAGGATAATTTTCTCCAGGCTCATCCATGTTGTTGCAAATGGTAGAATTTCATTCTTTTTTATGGCTGAGTAGTATTCTATGGTGTATATAAACCACAATTTCCTTATCCAGTCATCCATCAGTAGTCATTTAGGTTGGCTCCATTGCCTAACTACTGTAATAGAGCAGCAATAAAAAAGGGATTGCATGTATCCCTTTGACCTGATGTTTTCCAGTCCTCTGGTTATATCTCCAGGAGTGGGATTGCTGGATCATATGGAAGTTCTGTCTGTAGTTGTTTAAGAAACCTCCATAGTGTTCTCCATAATAATTATACTAATTTACAGTCCCACCAACAGTGCAGGAGGGTTCCCCTCTCTCCACATCCTTGCCAGCATCTATTATTTGCTGTCTTTTTTATGATAGCCAGTTCAAATGGGGTGAGGTGATATCTCAGAGTGGTTTTGATTTGCATTTCCCTGATGATTAGCGATGTCGAGCATTTTTTCATATACCTGTTGACTATTTGTATGTCTTCCTTTGAAAAATGTCTATTCATCTTCTTTGCCCATTTTTAAATTGGATTATTTGGTTTTTTGCTGTAAAGTTGTCTGAGCTCTTTGCATATTCTGGACATTAATCCCTTGTCAGATGAATTTTTTACAAATATTTTCTCCCATTCTATAGGATGTCTTTTCACTCTATTGATTGTTTCCTTTGCTGTGCAGAAGCTTTTTAGTTTGATATGATCCCATTTGTTTATTTTTGTTGTTGTTGCTTGTGCTTTTGGGGTGTTATTCACAAAGTTGTTGCCCAGTCCTAAATCCTGCAGCATTTCTCCTACATTTTCTTCTAGGAGTTTTAAAGTTTTATGCCTTATATTTAGGTCTCTAATCCATTTTGAGTTGATTTTAGTATATAGTGAAAGGTATGGATCAAGTTTCACTCTTCTACAAATGGATATCCAGTTTTCCCAGCACCATTTATTGAAGAGGCAGTCCTTTCCCCAATGTATGTTCTTGGAGCCTTTGTCAAAGATCAATTGGCTGTAATAAGTGGGTTTATTTCTCAGTTCTTTATTCTCTTCCATTTGCCCACATGTCTGTTTTTATGCCAGTACCATGCTGGTTTTTTTACTACAGATTAGTCATATAGTTTGAAATCAGGAAGTGTAATGCCTCTAGCTTTACTTCTTTTTGCTCAGGATTGCTTTGGCTATTCAGGGTCTTTTGTTGTTCAATATGAATGTTAGGATTGCTTTTTCTGTTTCTGTGAAGAATATAATTGGTATTTTGATGGGAATTGCATTGAATCTGGCAGCAGGAATTCTGTTAATTTCAAGATGTCTTCAAAATTCTCAAATAAGAACTAATCTTTAAGTTTTATTTACAAAAACAGCTCCCTGGCTTGTGAGAGAAACCTGTGTCAAAAATGTAAAAACCTCCAAAAATTACAGATATTAAGGAACTCTGCTTAAAAACAAAAATAAAAAAATTTATGCCTTGCCTTAAAATCATCTGTTCACTAGCTTTTCTAACTCCTTATAAAAAAACATACAAACCCATAAAAACTTACTTAAATTAATATGCTGCTTTGTAAGTTAATAGCATATAAACCATATTAAACACCATGTCGGAAACCTGTTTTAGCACATGCACAGGATATTACCTGAAAATTTACAGAAAGTCAGATAGCTCCACAAAATTCAACTGAGGACAATTAAAGGAAAATATTTTTCTTTTAAATTTGAAAGAAACTAATGTTAGAACTACCATAAAAAGCTGTCCAAAGTTCCATTGAATAATATTGGTAGAAAAGGGAAACCTTAAGAAAAACATGGTAAAATAATTACAATGATATATTTGAGATTTCTTTGCTACTGTAAAGGAAGAGAAATTTAAGAAGGAAATTTGAAGTAGCTGAACCTCTTCACAAATAATGAAGTTCATCAGAAAACATGGTCCTTTCTAAATGGAAGGTTATTTTTGGAGACAAAGTTAGAAAATATTTAAATTGATTAAGAATGGGGGTTTTAAAAAAGACTCACATATAGAATAAATGCCATGAGTTGCCTGTTAAAGTTATGAGCAAGCCATGCTCCTATAGCAAGAACTGAAATCAATATACAGGGAAATGAGCCACCTCTGTTTTTTGATAGGAACATTTTCCTTTAAATAATTCAATGCAATTGCCAAAACTTTTTTAGCTATAGACAGTAATGTAAGTAATTGTTATCATGTCTCTCATTGTCACTTGAATATGTATATGTTCATTTAGAGCTGCTGTAATTTACCTTCAGAAAAAAATCTTAGAAGATTAACAGTAATTAGAAACAAATCTGTACTATGGACAAAACATGTAACTCATCCTCTGCTCAAAGAAGCAAGCATCCCAACCTGTTATACATAATGACTCCTTTTAGAGCTCCCTTTACGTAAATATCACCATGTGCTACTGGAACATAGGCCTCTATTGAATCAGATGGACATAAATCTAAAATTATTTTGAATAGCCCAGTGAAATGTCATTGTTTTATAAAGGCCCCATTATTTACCAGGCAGATATAGACATATACTCACATAGCTAGTAGTTGAATATATTTCACAAATTCTTTTGAGACCTGTAAGAAAATGCTTTAGAAAAGTCACCAAAAGTTGCAGTTATGAAGGAAATGACTATTCTTTCCCATCTCATCTTTATCAGGAGTAAATCTAAGCAAAGCTGTACAAGATTCCAATTGGAAACAGGAATACTGTATGGTTTCTTAAAACTATTTCATTACTTTGCCTTGATGTATAAGGCATTTTTGCTAACTCATAGCACTCTCTGAATTTGTTTTCCTAATCTCTGCTTTAACTGAGTAGCATCACTAGAATCATTACTACAATCTAGATGGTATTTTGTAGTTGCACCAGGTTAGACAGAGAATCACTTTCACATGTAAACACTTGGGAGCATTCCCACAATGTACTGCAATCTGAAGATTGTCACATGTAGAAGTGTGATGCATGGAACGTAACTAGTTGATAAATAACAACACCATTGAATATTTTTAGGATAACTGGATTTGAAGAGTTGGCTTCAAATCGAGGAAATGCTTGTCTTTGACAAATGACAATTTGATAGTAAAAAATAAAATGGAGGGTGGGTGGGGAGCAGAAAAGAAAACAAGTATCTACTACCCCATTTGCTGCCCACAATTAACTTTTCCTTGGAAGTATGAGGGTACTTCAGAAAGTTTGTGGAAAGATGGAATTAAAAGATACTATGAGGGGTGGCTGGTTAGCTCATTAGCTTAGAGTATGGTGCTGATAATGGCAAAGTCAAGGGTTCGCATCCCCCTACTGTCTGGCCACCAAAACCAAAAAAGATAATATGAATCTTTCCATGAACTTTTTTTAGTACCCTCATATAATGGTGAACACTAAATGACCCAACCATTTTAAGTGGCTCTGAATTATTTCAAAAAAAGGATGATGGAGTGTCAATCTGATTATGAGAAATTTTCTTCTTGGATTGATTTCATTAAAAAGCATATCATAAATATCTCAACTTCAATAACAAAATGGAGGAAAAAGAAAGAAAAAAAAAAACCTTCTTTTAGCACATTTGGAAAGGTTTCCTTTCGAAACCACAGATGGCTTGGTCAGGATAAAGAAATCACCCTGGACCTATCATATGCTGTCATTCTACGTAAGCTACAGTGTCCTTGTTGTCATTCTTTTCTATTGTTTACCTTACCTTGGCAGCCTCTAATTCTTTCTGATTTTGAAAATCAAAACAAACCCATGGAATTATTTTGTTTTCCACTGAGTAAGGAGAAAGATAAAGAGCTCTCCTGCTGATTAAAGTGAAAGCAAAGAGAACACAGGCAGGGGAAAAGAAACCCAGTGTTGTGCTGTGTGGTTTCAGTGACCAGAAGTAGTCTTGGAAGAGGATGGAGACGTGAGTTAACATCTGGCAGGGGGAGATGAGTGGCCCAGAAGGACAACAGACACATAGGGGATACTCAGATGTGAAGTGAACTTCCAGTTCTAAGAAAGCAATCAGTATTGATGAAGATCAACCTGCCACTCTTGCCTCTGTTTGAAAACCTGAACTTGTTCTCTATCAAGTGTCATGTGGCTTTCTGAAGTTACAGAACAATCCCCTATGTCCCATCTCTGTCCTCTTCTCCTCTATTTCCCCTACTTCCCACCCACAAGCTGAGCTCAAGCACAGATGCTTTCCTTTTCCTCCCCATTTTTTAGTAATAGTGCAGATTTACATTTTTCACAAAAAAAGTGACAAAGACAAAGGAGGCAACAGCAGTGGCTCCAGTGAACTACCACCTCGTACCTAGGGATGATGCCTTTTAGGGAAAAAACGGTAATGCCAATTTCTCTGCAGTGCATTTTTGTCAGCTGTGTCACCTGTGTGGAGGACATAACTGAGAGTTACATTTGTTTTGTTTATTGAATAAAACACTCACTTCCAATTTTCTGAATGACATTGTAATTCTCATTATGCTCGTATGGAGAGTTCTTATTTCCCTACAGCTGAATCTAATAACAAATATCAGTAAGTAGAACACTTGATGCAACATGAACCTTTTATATTCTTTTGATACAAACAAGAGTAAATGACAGCATTAAACCCATACAACATATAAAGATTTACAGACAACACCATTTATTGTACACTTACTGTGTTCAGGTCCTGTGCCACGTGCTTCAAACAGGCTATCTCATTTATTCCTGACAGTGGTCCTAAGAGAGGTGTGTCCTCACTTCTCCTTATAGGTGGGGAGATTAAGACCCAGAGAGATTCAGAAATTTGTTACAAGTCAACCACTGGCAAGTAGTGGGATTGAGATTTGAATAAAGGTCTGAATTCAAAATCTTTGCTTTCAGCCACTACATTAAATTATTTTTAATAAAGAAGTTGGGGAGATTTAAATGTCAAGAAGTTCTACCAAATTATATAAAATAAAACACTCAGTAGGAAGAATCTGCCTGGCTTGAATATCTAGCTTCTACTTTACAAAGGATGTTTTTCTTTCATTTTGTTATTTCACTAAGTCTAAAACTCTTCTCCAACTACATTAATAAAATTTTTTTATAATCCAGTATTGGCCTTACATTATCTTTGGATTTGGAAAAATGTCAATAGTAGTCTATCTTTCTGTTCCTGACTTTGTCAGTCGTCTTCATCCCAGATTGAAGACTATTAATTACTTTATCTTAATCTCAGGAAGCACTCCTCCCTATGCTATTCCTGTGATAATTTAAATTTTTGTTCTTTAAAATTTCCACAATTTAATTTACATAAGAAATCACTGATGTACAAATTGATTTTGTTCCAAAAGGCTTATTTGTAGGTCAGTTAGAAACTTGGAACATAGTCATCCTTATAAACAAAGTTGCAAATGAGAGTTTGATTCTCAGGTCAGTCATAAAAACCTTAAAAATGCATAATGAAAGCTGTACTACAGAACTTGAATTATTATTATCCTGAGCTCCAAAGTCATCAGAGCAGGTCACCAGTGATTCAGAAAAGTTAGAGTAGAGGAGAAAGACAGATCCAATTAAAGGCAAATATTTAATAGAAGTTCTCTATTTATAATAAGAAATAATATGTAAAAAACAGCCTACAAGAATATTTTAGTTCCTCATGTTAGAAAACTTTGCTCAGTTAAGTGGGATAAAATGGCTGAGTTAATAAATGGAGGCATCTACTTCCAATATATCGCCCCCACGGGAGCTAAACCAGAGAGGAGCACTTGCAATAACAGAAGTTCAGGGACAAACTTTTTGAGAAGACAGGTTGCGGCGGCCAGCGTGGCAGGCCTGCTCAGTTCCACTTACACACACCAGTGGTCTCCAGAGTGGAAAGTGCACTTTCCAGTAAGTGTGCAAAGCAATCCATTGTGGTGGAAGAAGAAATTATGGTGTGTTTTATTTACAGATATATTTAAATGTAAGATAGAAAGGAATTCAGCCCTCTTGATATTTAAACTAGTTGAACTTGGAATTCTCACTTGGTCCAGATGGTTTTCTGCCATGTATGCTATTTGAGATATTGAGGAAACAGTGGGAGCTAACCGTGGTGTTCTTTTTCAAAGTAAACTCTTTCGATTGAAATACACTTAGAGGGCACAAATCATAAACACAGAGCTTGCTTGGTGAATTTTCATAAAGTGAACACACCCTGATCAATGAATAGTAGCTCAGAAGCCTCCTCAGGTGCTTTCCCGCTTGTGGCCCATGCCCCGCACCCCTAAAGGTGAACACTTCTGACTTCTGTTACCATAGCTCAGTTTTGCCTGGTTTTAAACTTTGTATAAATGGAATCATAAGAGTCCATACTCATTTGTGTCTAATTTCTTTTGCTCAATATTATATGTCAATCTAAGTTCTTTGTTCATTTGAATGACTATGTATTATTCCACTGTGTAAATATGTCACAATTTATTCATTTATTATAATACTACTAGAAATTTATGATGTTTCCAGTTTAGGACTTTTACAAGTAATGCTGCTTTCAACATTTTTGTATGTGTCTTTTGATGAATATATATATACATTTCTGCTGAGTATATCTCTTAGGACGAGATTACAAGGTCATAGGAAAGATGCGTGTTGTTTTTCAAAATGAGTGTTCCAATTTACACCCTTGCCAGCAGTTCATGAGTGTTCCAGTTGCTTCATATTCTTGTCAAAATATATTGTTATTATTTTTTATTTTTGCCATTCTGGTGAATATGCTATAATATGTAACTGTGGTTTTGATTTGTGTTTTCTTGGTTACCAGTGAGGGTGATTATCTTTTTATATATTTATTGGCCATTTGGAAATACTTTTGTGAAGCACCTCCTAAGTCTTTTGCTCATTTTTTAAATGGGGTTATGTATTTTTCTTATTGACTTGTAATCATTCTTTCTCCATTCTTGACGTGAGAGTTCTTTGTCAGTTTTTCAGATAAATGCACTACAAATAACTTCTTCCACTCTGTGGCTTGCTTTTTTCATTTTCTTGTTGGTGTTTTTCGAAAAACAGAAGTTCTTAATACTAGCCAAGTCCAATTTATCAACTTTTTCTCTTATGATTACTGTTTTTATGTGCTCTTTAACAAATTTTTGTCTACTCACCTGATGGTAAAGATATTCTCTCTTGTTATCATCTAAAAGCTTTATGATTTTCATTTAACATTCATATCTACCTGGGATTGATTTTAGGTACCTTTGTTTTTTCCTTAAGACTATCTAGTAGATCCAGCACCATTTATTGAAAAGGCCATTCATAAACCCCATGGTGTCCTTCTTTGGGTATTTGCTTCCATCATTTGTTGGCACATTACACTTTATGTGTGCCCAATTAAAATAACATTCTTAAAGAGTAGAATACTACAATATTTCATAATAAAATGTAAATGATCAAGTAAATCTTTGGTATTTATAGAAGTGTACTGGTCATTTCATGGCAAAGAACTTAAAGATGATTTATCATTACACATTGCACACGTGTATCTAAATGTCACATTGTACCCCATAAATATGTACAATTATTATGTCAGTTAAAAATGATAATAACTTTTTAAAAGAACTTAAAGATAAGTCAAACAGTTACGAAAAAGACAGGTGTTTCAAATTTGCTTTTTTTCACTGACGGTCCCTGGCTGGTGGTGGTATACTCTAAGAAGGTATTTTCAATAAATAACCAAATAATCTTTTACTTCAGAATGAAATTGAGTTTAAGCAAAAATGAAATAAATGCTTTTCAAAGAAAAACAGAGATAGCAAACAGATATGCCTATTAGGAATACTTTACATGTTACACAATTTTCATGTGATTTTGCTGTTGAAAATATGCCAGAAAAAATTTTAAAATGTTTAAAAATGTTTTAAAAAGTGGCAAATTTTTTATAACTGGTTTTAAAATCTTATAAATAAAGAATTTCAGTAAATTGTGAACACATTAGTTACAAATATAAAAATATAACATCTGACTACTGAAAGAACGAAGGACCCGAGCTGACAGTTCACCCAAGAAGTTCCGCTTTATTCGGGGGTGAAGCACACATTTATAGACAGCTGAGTTCCAGGAAAGGGTGGGTAGTACGCGGAGCGGTGGCTGATTGGCCGGGGGCGGGTAATAATTTCTGATAGGCTTCACCTTGGCGCCGGCAAGATTGTTAGGACCCGGAAGAGAAAAGCGCTATGTTTTAGGGAGTGCCTCCTTTGGGGTCTTCTATGGGGCCTTACATTCCTCCCTTTTTCCTCTATTGGGGGTAAGGTCGTCGAGGTCTTCAAACTGCTTCCTGCTGAAAGGGGGCATCGTGGGAGGAGGAACAGGGAGGAGAAAGAAGCCCTCTATTATACCCTAAAGGAGAGTGGTGAACAGGGTGATTTTAAGGGGAGAAAGTTCCCTGGAGCCATAGCTCAGCCATCTGCTGAGCCATCTGTGTCCAATGGGCGTAAGAGGTTGTGGGGAAGATCATCCATGCATCTGCAGCTAGAGTGGTCAGGAACAAGTGCCACTGGTGACTTAGATCCATTTCAGCAAGATGTCAGGCATTCTATTGAGGAGCAGGAAGGGTCTTCCGTGGCCAGCAGCTAGTAATTTCTAAGTAAAAGCTGGTTAAAAACTTGGTTAGAGATTTTACTTATTTGAACAAATTTAATAATGCAGGGTAGAAAGAGGCAGGTTATTAGAACAACAGTTAGAGGTCCTACAATGGGCCATACCCAGGTTAGGAGAGGATTGTGGAAAAAGGAAGAAAAGGGGTTAGAGTTGGACATGGCCCGGAGGCTAGAGGCCAGATCAGTGAGTTTGATGACCACATCTGATTTGTTGATGTAATAACAACACTCCTCCCTGAGGAAGATGAATGTGCCTCCCTTCGATAAGAAGCTCTAAAGCTCAGCGGTTTTGGAGAGTTACTTTGGCTCTGTAGGGAGGAGAGGGACTCAGCAGTGGAGGTTAAGTATTGATGTCTTTTACTGCCCATAAAGTATGTCCTAGGGCCCCTCCCGACAGTCCAGTCCCAATGGCTGATGTGGTTAGAGAGATTCCCACCATAATTGGGAGGAAAGCTGCCCGTTTCTGCTTTGCGGGCAGGTGAAGGATGTAAGATAGTTCTGAGCGGGTATAGAAGGTGAGTTGTGGCACGACAGTGACGAGAAAGCAGGGGGTAGAGGTATTTGGCAGGATAAAGGTGGAGAGTTCCATTGCACTAGCCGGTAAGGAGGTTGTGTATATGGTAAGGTTGGTACTACAATAGAATGGGGTTGGGGGTGAGGAAGAAGAGTTGCCAACAAGGCAGTGGCAGGGTATCAGGGTGTTGTTGGATTCATCGTCAGGTTCCCATAAAGGAACATCAGGAAGGCTAAAGGGAGGATTGGAGGAGTTGGTAGAAAGAGGAAGGGTGGCATTTAGGGGAACCGCAGCTAAGAGTGGTTGAGCCATTGCAGTAAAAGAATCCAAGAATATTGCCAGCCCACCTGGAGTCCCAGGGATCTGAGGTGTGAAGGTGGAATGCTCCACTTGTTTGTTTAAATATTTTACCTCCCACCTGAAGGTAAGGGTCATGAATCTTACAAGACCAGTAAGGGCATCCACCGTAAGTGTCTGGCCACCACCTGCAGTCCAAACATAGGAGGGGTGGGAAGCAGAGGAATGTAGGGGTAATAAAGAAAGCAGGGGGCCGGCCCAGTGGCGCACTGGATAGTGCGCCGCTTAGGAGGCGCGGCAGCGCTGCCGCCTGAGGGTTTGGATCCCACATACAGACCGGCTCCCGCTCACTGGCTGAGCGAGGCGTGGGAGCAACACCGAGGTTTGCAATCCCGTTGCCGGTCCCTGGTCCGGTACGGGGGCAACACTGAGGGTTGCGATCCGTTGCCGGACACGGAACAAACAGACAAAAGACAAAAAAAAAAAA
>NW_007726113.1:444073-445813 GCF_000696425.1 Galeopterus variegatus | reverse complement strand
TGTTTCCAGAGTTCAGCTCGAAGATGGGAGAGTAACGGGATAGCTAGGTTGGAGGGTATGGTTCCTTGTTTAGGGATGATCCCTGGAGGTAAAGGGGACCTCCCATACCTAATTTCAAAAGGGGAGAGGTTTGAAGGTTTTTTCGGGAGGACCCTGAGTCTGAACAAGGCTAAGGGTAAAAGGCGAATCCAGTCAAGGTGAAGTTCCAGAGATACTTTAGTAAGGATGTCTTTTAGAGCCCTGTTGGCATGCTCAACCTTTCCTGAGGCCTGGGGCCGGTAAGGACAGTGTAAGTGCCAAGGAAGGGAGAGGGCCTGAGATAAATTTTGTATTATTTGAGCAGTGAACTCTGGGCCATTGTCCGTTTGTATGGAAGAGGGCATTCCAAACCTTGGGATAATCTGGGAGAGGAGGATGGAAGCCACAGTGGTGGCCTTCTTGTTAGTGGTGGGGAAGGCCTCTATCCACCCGGAAAATGTATCTACCATTACTAGGAGATATTGCTGACGTTTAACAGGAGGCATGTGGGTGAAATTGATCTGCTAGTCTGCAGCAGGGACATTACCCCTAGCTGGATGTGAGGGATACGGTTTGGCTTTTAAGGGAGTGTTGGGGTTGGTACGTTGGCAGATGGAGCAATTGTGAGAGATTTTCTATAAGAGAGATTTATCAGCTGGCGTTAGAGAAAAGAAGGTTTGGAGGAAGAGCGTTAAACTTCGAGGGTTTGAATGGAATAGATCATGAAGAAGATGAAAAAGAGAAGATTTATTATCTGGTGTTGGAGCAGGGTTGTCTGTGGTATCTGGTAGGAGAGGAAGGAGTGCTGCATCCGGGGTGTCACGGCCCTCTGTGGCGACCAATCGTGCCGTTTCATCTGCTAAGTGGTTACCTTGAGTTATGGGAGAGCTGTCCTTTTGATGTGCTTTGCAATGGGAGACCCCTAACTGCTTGGGTAGCCGGGAGGCTTCAAGGAGCTTGTCTATAAAGGCAGAATTGGTTATAGCATTGCCTTTGGTGTTGAGCAATCCTCTTTCTTTCCAGATTGCTGCAGGGGATATAAGTATGTGGAAAACGTATTTGGAATCTGTGTATAGGTTAAGGGATTTGTCTTCTGCCAGTACACAGGCCCGAGTGGCCGCAATGAGTTCAGCTTGTTCGTTAGTGGTACCGGGTGGTAATGGCTGAGCTTCTGTAATTGAGTTAAAAGAAACCACAGCCTGAACGAGGACCCATCTGTGAACCAGGTGTAATCAGCCTCAGGCAGAGGGCCTTCGGAAATGGAGGAGTGACAAGGAATGAAATTTTGAAGGGCTTCCAGACAGTCATGGACCGGGGTGTTGAGCGGATAGGGAATAGGGAGAAGAGTAGCAGGATTTAGAGGCGAACACGGGAGAAAGGTAATATCAGGATTTTCTAGGAAGGAGGACAGCAAGCCTAAAAACCTAGATGAGGAAAGGGAGTGTAGAGCTTTGTAGGTGAGGAGGTCTTTGAGATGGGGAGGCGAGAGTATGGTTAAGGGTGTACCAAATGTTAATTTGTGAGCCTCTTTCTGTAGTAGATGCCCAGCATCCAGGGCATGAAGGCAGGGAGCCCAGCCCCGGACAGTAGGATCTAGTTGTTTGGACAAAGTATGCCACTGGGGCGAAGGAGGGGCCATATGTTTGTCCTAACACACCCAAGGCTTGTCCATCCCTTTCATGTATGTAAAGGGAGAAGGGTTTAGTGAGGTCAGGCAGGTGT
>NW_007726113.1:407603-442706 GCF_000696425.1 Galeopterus variegatus | reverse complement strand
AAAAGGAGAAGGAACGCCTTCAATATGGCAAGTTAGTGGAGGCGTTCTGCGGGGGTATATATGTTTTCCTCCTACCCCGACTATAGGAGAAATGTTAAGTGTGGTTGGGCCCCGAAACTCCTTTAAGACCGAGAAAGTGGCTCCTGTGTCCAGGAGGAAGGAGACGGGTTGGCCATCCAAGACAATAGTCACCCTGGGCTCGCTTTTTGTGATGGTCATGGTCGGGAAAGAGCCAGGGCCCCGTCAGTCATCTTCTTCTTCAGCCAGTCCCACCAGAGGTGCTTGAGGCGCCCGGGATGGCTGGGACTCACTAGACCAATCTCCCCTTCGGGTGAGTGGACAGTCAGAGCCCCAATGCCCCCTTTTTTGGCACTTAGGACATGGCTTGGTGGGCCTTCTGGGTGATAAGCAGTTCCTTGACCAATGACCTTCTTTGCCACATTTAAAACAGGCACCAGGGGGAGGTTTGGAGGCAGAGGGCCCGGAAGGGCACTTAAAAGGCTGAGTAACTACTTTGGCCAGCATTTGGAGGTTGGCCAGATCAGCCTTTTGTTTGTGCTGTTCTTTTTCCTCCTCCCTATTGTGGAAAACCTTAAAGGCCACTGATAAGATCTTGGTCTGTGGAGTAGCGGGGCCCTGTTCCAGTTTTTTTAGTTTGGCTTTGATGTCGGGGTAGGATTGAGCCAAAAAGTATGTCATAATGATGTGGCATCCGTCTTCTGAGGTGGGATCTAGGTTGGTGTATTGTTGGAGAGCCTGAGTTAGGTGATTAAGGAACTCGGAGGGAGTTTCTTCCTTTTTTTTGGAGAATATCTTGGACTCTTTGGAAATTAACAACTTTACCAGCGGCCTTTTTAAGACCGGCCAGGAGGCAAGAACTAAAATGATCTCTGGCCTGAATTCCCTGTGGCGTGTTGTAATCCCAATGTGGATCCTGTTCGGGAACTGCCTGGGGGCCAATGGGGAGGGCAGGGTTTTGTGCGGTGGACTTCATCTTCATGACTCCGAGCCACACCCCAAACGCAATCGCGTTCTTCGGAAAGGAGGGTGTTGGCTAGGAGCATATAGATGTCATGATGTGTGAGACTGTATGCCTGCAAGAACTAAAGTGATCTCTGGCCTGAATTCCCTGTGGCGTGTTGTAATCCCAATGTGGATCCTGTTCGGGAACTGCCTGGGGGCCAATAGGGTGGGCAGGGTTTGTGTGGTGGACTTCATCTGCATGACTCTGAGCCACACCCCAGGCACGATCGCGTTCTTCAGAACGGAGGGTGTTGGCCAGGAGCATATAGATGTCATGATGTGTGAGACTGTATGCCTGAAGGACCCATTGGAATTCTTTAATGTAAGTAGAGGGGCTGGTGGTGTAAGACCCCAATTTCCTTTCTAGCTGGGCGAGATTGGCTAATGAAAAGGGAACGTGTAGAGGAGCAATGGTAGAGGAAGGGAGGAGTCCCCGGGAACGAGTCACAGGGGGACTAAAGGAGGGTGCCAGGGCAGGTGAAATAGGAGTTGGCAGGGAACAAGATGGCAGTAAGGTGGGGCTAGAAAATGGCTGGACAAAAGATGGCAATGGAGGAAAAGAAGATGGCGGCAGAGCCGCCTGTGGGGGTTGGGGGACAGGAAATGGCGGCGAATCGGGGCTGGAAGAAACAGAGGAGGAAGAGGCAGGAGGGAGAACAGGCTGACTAGGGGGCCCCTCACCCCGCAGCGGCTGCCCCGGAGACCATGGCTGTTTACCGGCAGGCCTGCCGGCCAGGCACAGGAGATGGATGGAGCGGAGTTAACTGAGGGGGTTGGGGAGCAGAGGAAGTTACAGGAGAAGGAGACCTGTGCGGAGGGGGTTAGATGGTGGAGGCGTGGAGGATAGAGGGGGTTTAGAACCTGAGAGGGGGAACAGGTGAGGGCAAGTAGGCAGAAAGAGGAAGGGAATCTCCTTCCATTTTCTCTGGCGCTGGCAGTAATTAACCAAGTCCCAGAGAATGCCGGGATCAAGTGTACCCTCAGGGGGCCACTTATTTTGGTTATCTAGGGGATAATAAGGCCAATCTTGTGTGCAAAATTTACTGAGGAGTTTGGGTTTAATGTCAGGCTTGAGGGATAGGGTGGTAAGGTTGTTTAAGAGAGATTGTAAGGCCGAATCACCCCGGAGGGAGGAGGTAGAAGCTCCCATTCCGAAGAGGATTAGAGAGAGAGAAGTTTTTTAAAAGGAGGAGGATTAGTATGAGTCCTCTGGCCGGATGAGAGGGACGGAGCTCAGAGGGCGTCCCCAATGAGTCCTGCCATTCTCAGGAGATGGGTTCCAGGAACCCAGGAGGGAAGGGGGTGTAGGTCGTCACCTAGACCCACGCTACCCTTAGGCCAAATGCCGGAGGAGCCGGAGGGACCTAACGCATTAGGGTTTTATGGACGGCGGGTCCTGGACCCGGTAGGAGGAAGGTTAGATGGGTTCAAGGATGAACCCAGGAAGGAGGAAGGTTAAAAGGAGTGAGATAAAGAGAGAGGGAGGAATGGGAGGTTCAGCCTCTGGGGCTGGGAACGTATCAATGCCGGGGCCGGGGGAATGTGATTAGGGTGAAGGTTTAAATAATCTACAAGCCTGACAAAAGGAAAAGGGGGCTTACCTAACGGATGAGCTGGTGGTGGATGAAGAAAGCCAGAGCCGGGGAAAATGGACGTGGGCGGACCATCAGTCCCAGGGGTCGCGGAGGAGTCCGAGGAGGTCCGAGGAAGGAGTCCCCTGTCGCAGGGTGAACTCCTTCCCGGGTTTCGGCACCAAATGTAGGGGGCACACGGACGAAGGAAACACGCAATACCCGGGCTAACAGTTCGCCAAGGAGGTTCTGCTTTATTCAAGGACTGTGCGTACATTTATAGGCAGCTGTGTTCCCGGGTTGGATGGGGGGTGAACGGGGTGGTAGCTGATTGGATGGGGCTGGGCAGGAGGTGAGCCTTGACCTGTGACTGGCTGAGGTTTGGAGCGGGTGGGCCTGTTTACTGTGGAGAAGAACCAGGAAGGGCGCCTTATTGCCAGGGTGTGTCCCTGTTCAGGCACCCATGGGGTCCCTACACCTACAACTACTTTCAAGAATAACCAATAAACATCAGGAATATAAAATATGTTACTTGAATATCAGCAAAATTCTTTTTGTAATTCTGGATAGGAGTAAAAAATAAACAACATTATTTAATAGGCTTAGCCAAGATTTATGTATCTTTGTGAGATATCTTTATCAGCTATCTGTTATCAGTGATTAAAACCAAGTATCAAAATAAAGGGAACTCAGTTGACCAGATCTAGTCTCTGAATGACAAAATGTCAAGCCAAGATTTATAAAACAAAGAGACATTGAATCACATATTCCAAAAAATATTATCAATATTACTTTTTAATGAGGGTGTATTCGTTGTATATTGATGCACATCAAACACCACAAATCTAGTGGCTTAAAACAACACTCATGTATTAACTCCCAGTTCTACAGGTCAGAAGTCCCCTCAGTGTGGCTGGGTTCTCTGTTCAGGGCATGACAAAGCTGATATCAATGTGCTGAGTGGACTGTGTTCACAAGTAGAGGCACTGGGGAAAAATCTGCTTCCAAATTCATTCTGTTGGTGGTGGATGTAGGACCAAGGTCCCTGTTTTCCAGCTGGCTATCAGCTAGAGACTGCTCTTAGCTCCAGAGGAGGCCTGCATTCCTTGTCATTTGGCCTAATCCATCTTAAAGCCAGCAACAGGGCAGTAAACTCTTCTCATGCTTTGAGTCTCTGACTTCCTCTTCAACCAACTAGAGAAACTCCTCTGCTTTTAAAGGGCTCGTGTGATTAGGTGAGGCCCACCCGAATAATCTTCCTATTTTAAGGTCAACTGATATTAGATCTTAACTACATTTGCAGAATCCCTTCACAGCAGTACCTAAGGCTAGTGTTTGATTGAATGGAGTGTTTGGGAGCATTTGGTATACCAGGGGCGAGGAATCTTTGGGAGAAGGGGGCGTCTTGGAATTCTGCCTACTACAGGGGTAAAAAGGTTATGTGAAAATCTTGATTATTACAGAATAGTGATTTTGCTGTATGTAAGACAGGGAATAAATATTATGGGGTAAATATAAAATTATTTGTAAATTATTCATGTTTCATTTATTATTCATGCAAACATTTCTGGTACATCAATAGAACATCAACAGGTGGGAATTGAGATATCTTTGATTTTTGTGACAACTTTCAGTATTATAAAAACAATGCTTTTATACATTTGTTATTTTGTAATTATGAAGAAATACTTTTCCAGAGGGTATTTGTTTTAATGGTTTGTTTTTCTAATTTACGACTTTTGCATGTTTAAATTATGATACTACAATCTTAGGGATGGGCCTGTTCTTCTCCCAATAAATGTCTTGCTTTTTTTTTTTTTTTTTTTAAGGCTAAGTGATTAAGGTGCTTACATGTGAGACAGATATAGATCAAGACAATTTGTTCCCTGCTTTTCGTTGATTCCCCTAGTTAACTTACAATGTGCCTGGGCCTGTTAAATCACAGATATGGTATACACAGAGCAATTCTACAGCAACTCCTAATCACTTTCTTCTAAGTTATACTCAGAATCTCCCAATTCTAGACTATAGAATAAATACAATGCTCTGCTGAAAAACAGTTTTCCAACTAATTTCCCACCCTTTATGGTCAAAACTCCCATTGCTGCCACAGATAATATGATCAAGGTTTTTCTACAAAAACTATCTAATTGAAGTAATTTTTACTAGTTTAATATAATGGTCATTTTACCCTTCTGAGAATATTTTCTGTCATAAAAAGGTGATGTTTTTGTGTTCAGTGAAGTTCTACTTAGAACATTTCAAACACTATCATGAGTGATGCAAACATGTTAGCAGTCTAAGAGAGAGGTAGGGTAGGATTTCTTCCACAAATTTACCTGAGGTAACTTCCTTAAGCTATCCCTTTTTTCTCCCTCATAATCTGTCAGCCAAAGCAGTAATTGCGAACTGTATGAATGGATTCTTTGTGTGTTCTTTACCACATACCAGTAACTCATTCATACAAAGCACATTAACCATATATCAAATATTAACTGTACAGTATTTAAGGTTGGTGCAACATGGTATTTATCCTATGTTCTCTATTTGAGACACAGTGTTGTGGTATTTGGGTCAACTAGACTTCCGAAAACAATAAAGGAGACATAATTTGACTAATATGGATTCACATATGGAGGCAGAGGACAGAATTAGGAAATTAAGGACATATAGTCACCAGAAAGTCTAATACCTGGGCCACTGCCTCTGAAACATGCCTATAATTCAAATTAGCAACTATCAGATGGCACTGTTTTCAAATCTTGTCAGAAATCCTGTTTCTAACTGCTAAGTGTTTAAGACACAGCTAAATATCTGGTATATTTCTTTTTTTCAATAGCTCTCTATAATCCTACAAAGTCTTGGTGATATTTCTCTTACTTTGTTTGGGACTCTAAAAAAATCTCAACAGTCCTGTGGCTGGAATAGGTCAGCACTCAAACTAGAACCTCTATGTCTACTGTCGATTGTATTAATAACGATGCCTCAGATGAGTTAGTAGATTTTTTGCCTTCAGATACATTGAGTATGTCTTAATTGGTTGTAGATATGTTTTCTGTTTAACAAAATAACATTTCTGCCCAAATGAAGGCAATTCCTAATCTTGATTACATTTTCAAAGTACAATTACCTGCGGAGAAAAAAAGAAATAATGCTGACAAAGATCTCACGTTGCCCTGGTGGCCACATGATGAGAAGCTGCAGGTATTTCAATTTAATACCCATGGGGAATTCACTGAGCCTGAACTTAGTGCAAGAATCTCTAATTCATGGAACTATTTTGAGGCTTCCATGAGCAAATGTAGGTTTCTGTGCTCCCCTGTTCCCTGCAGGAGAAGGAGATGCACTTTCGTTCAATGCATGTTATTTCCCAAATTGTATGTTGTCATTCCCTAAAACTCTGTGACATCAAGAAGTACTATAGCAGCATATCAGGAGAATAAGCAACTGGAATTCCTTTTCTTATGGGCATGGTCATAACCTAGGTATACATGAGGACTGAACTAAGATTGAAAACATCGTATCTTAAGTCCAAGAAAGGTGATTTTTAAAAAGGGGGATGTGATTCTGTCATTAAACTGTCTTTCATTTTAGCTGGCCAGAGATTGGGATATACCATTATCAAATGTTATGATAATAGCTTATACTATGTGTACTTTGTGCACACATAATGAGTACCTTGGCAATGTAGAATAAAAACAAAATACGAGAAAAGAAATGTCATACTATTGACCAGCACAATTCAATAGAACTTCCTGAGATGATGAACATGTTCTATATCCGCAATGTACAATATGGTAATCACTAGCTTTATGTGGCTATTGAGCACTTGAAATGTGGCTAATGTAACTGAGGAATAAATTTTTAATTTTACTTAATTGCAATTAATGTAAATTTATATTTAAATGGACACATATGGCTAGTGGCTACTCTATTAGACAGCACAGCTATAGACACAAAAACACCACTGTCTTTTGAAATTTATTTCAGAAGGATACATACTCAGAGATGCCAAAATCTTTGGGTTGATTAATTTAAAACTTTTACTCTATTTTCTGATTCCCAGTAGAGAACCTTTTGTTGCAACTGCAAAATCGTCCTTCAATCTATTCCAGTTAATGACTAATAATACACTGGCTGTCCTTTCCTAATGGGTTTTGAAACTCCCAGAGAGAATAATATGATCTTACAATGTACCTCTACTGTACTGTAACCACCTTAAACATTTAAATACTCATTACTACAATTTGCTTGGGAAGAGGATGATGTATGCCTTCAACAGATAAGGATAATTTTGATCAGCAAAGCATCTAAATGTATGTATTATAGGTATAAGAAAATGGTTTACAGCACAGACTGCATATTCTTTCTGAAGTCCTTGTGCCTGTGTGTGTGTGTGTGTGTGTGTGTGTGCGTGCGTGCGCGCGCGCGTGTGGTTAATAACTGCATGGATCCCAGGCAGTAGACATTTTCCAGACAACTCCAGATCTTTGTCTTTGTATTAGTGCATTTTCTGTCTTTTATAATGAAATATCTGAAACTGGGTAGTTTATAAATAAACAATTTATTTCTTACAGTTTGGGATCTTACAGTTTTGGAGGCTGGGATATCCACGGTTCAGGGAACACATCTGGTGAGGGCCTTCTTCTTGGTGGTGACACTCTACAGAGTCCAGCGGTGAAGCAGGCAATCACATGGCGTGCATGGCAAGAGCAAGAGAGCTGACCTTCTCCCTCACTCTCTTTATAAAGCCACCAATTCCATGCCCGTGACAAGTCATTGAACCATCAACCCATTATTCCATGAATGGATCAATCCATTCACAAAGGCTCAGTTTTCGAGATCCAATCATCCCTTACAGACCTCACCTTCCACTATCATACAGGTGGTTAAGTTCCAACATGAGCTTGGGGGCACATTCAAACCACAGCAGTCTTTTATGCAGCTTTGGCAAAACTCTATGATTATATTGGTGCTTAAGTAACCACTAAAAAAATGAGAACTTTGCAGCAACCTCAGACTTCTTAAATGATCTTGAACAACTCAGGAAAATACTGTAAGTGCAATTAATAAAATAAACAGTAGTGATAAAATCTATTTATTAAAATTAAGATTGTAAATCATCACCTCCTCTACTAAGGCTTATCTTTCTGTGGTAGAGTTAGCAGTTAAAAAAAAAAAGGTATATTTGACACTTGTGGTGGGTCATAACAAGTGGCAGGTACTTCTCCATACTGCCCTCTTTTCTCTGCAACTCTCAGAGCTGCCTGGAGTTGCCACTCTGTGCATACCCCACAGAATGCCAGTGCCACTGTCCTCTCATTATCACGTGGCAATGTCACATGAAATTCCCACTTTTCTGTACTGCTCTCTTCCATAATCTCCCATAATCCCACCAAGAACAAAAGGTAACAGACTCAGTGAAGGTTTCATAACTAGAAGGAATTTCAGCCTGGAAAATAGTGTGAAAGATGGACAGGAAACCAGAGACTGTATGCTAATGTTCAAGAAAAAAAAGGTAAAACCTCTGAGAGATCCTATATGGGCTGATCAACTGGAAAAAAATAGAAAAATTTTCTCTCTTAATCTTCAATGTTGATACTAAATGAAAATGTATTTGAAAGAGCTGTATTTGAAATGAATAAAACCCAGGCTGTTATTTTTATTTTAGATATGCATAGAAATATAGCTGTTGCCTAATGAGAGAAGATGTTTTGTTCCACCATTTTCTTATTCCAGCTCTTTTTTCATAATAGAGGTGAGCATAAACATGCCTTCAAAAATCTTGATTGATATCTTAGAATTTATTCTCTTATAGAAATACTGCAGTAGCTTATATAGTGACATTATCAGGATTTCCCAATCCATGTGAACTCCTAGTGGAAAAGAATAATTCCCTACCTACATTGGAGAGATAGTTCTCCCTGCTTCTTTTTGGGGTATTGTTTGGGTATATGTTTGAAATGGGGTATAATAAAAATCTTGAGGGATGGAGAATTAATATTTGATAATAATTCTATCACATACAATAACGTTATATTGTCCTGTGGTCATGTATCCATGATCTCCCCAAAATAACCACTCGCTGCTTTGCTTTTTAAATAAATTTTATAAGGCTTGTTTACAACCCAACACTTGCAATTTTGAAGTCATGCCCACAAGAGCAATAAAGAAATCTGTATTAAAGGTTTTTCTTGCTTTCTCACCAATTCAATCAATTACTCAATACTAGTATTGACGGATGTAGTTTCAGGCTAGCGTGTCTTCCCAAAACACCAAAAATTTGACTTGGTTAGTCAAAATTAAGTGAATTGAGAGGACTGGGAATAAGCAAGACTTTGTAAGACCTTGGATATCAAGTAACTACGTCCTCTGATCTGAAAGTTAATATTTTAGAGGAAAAAAACCCCTTTGTCTTATATTTAAACATGCCCAGGAATATGAGAGTTTAGTTAATAGAAGTTTTAACATTGTTTTAAAGCAGGTTCATACTAACTATCATCACTTCTGAATTCTACATTCAGTTTTACTTGTATTTAACACTGATTATGATTAACAAAAACTATTATAACATACAACCCAGAAAATTCTCTAAAGATTTTTATATTTTATCTAAAAAGTGATACATGCATGACACACACTCTTTTATCAAGGCCCCTATAAAATATACTTCTTTTGCAGTAAGATATTTTTGCCAGGGGAAATAAATTAATAGCAGTGGTATCTGGAAGCAAAATTAATTCGACAAGGAGCTTTTAATTTTAGGAATTTTCCATTTCCACTGGTTCCTAATTTAGTAACTTCTAAATTTAACCCTACTTTAAAAAATTGTGTTTACCTAGATATTAGCCAGTTTTTGCCATGGCAACAGACAAACCCAAAATTGCAGTGGCTCTGCACAATACACATTTTTTTATTGCACTTGTAACTTGTAGACTGTGTGCCCCACTGGGCTCATCCCAGCTCTGTGAGTCCTCTCACTCCTGGATCCCTTCTGAAGGAGCTACCATCTGAGACATATTCTCATGGCAGAGGACAACTGCTCAGGTGGAACAGTCAACCCAGAAAAGGCATTTAAACTTTCTGTTTGAACAGGTGTAAGTCACATCCAATTGGCCAAATAAAGTCACATGGACAAGCCCAATGTCCATGGTGCAGGGGGTACCTTCCCTGCCTATGGGGAAGCATGCCAAAGGTGGGGAGAAAACAATAATTGTGAGAAAGTAATGTAATCTATCCTACTCCTTATTGACAACATAAGCACTTTTCTGGGTGTCTTGAAATTTATAAAATGTGTTTAAACATCATTAGAACTAAAATTAATGTCAGCAAGTGTGAATGATACATATTGTTCTTGAGTAACTACAATGGCCATGAACGTGGATGAAAATCACACGTGAAAGTTGAGAGACAATATTAAATATGTTTTCTAATATATTTGTAGTTTCTCATGATGCTATTAATAATGATTTTCTTTATGCTTTTTAACTTCTCAGAATAATTCTTATCTCTAAAGCTATCTGCATTAGTCCATTTTGTTGCTTATAACAAAATACATGGAACTGGATAATTTATAAGAAAATGAAATTTATTTGCTTACAGTTTCTGAGGTTGGGAAGTCCAAAGTCCATCTGGTGGTGGTGACAGTGACCCAGGGGTTTCACATTGCAAGATGGTGGAAGCAGAGAGCAGAGAGAGAGAAAGACAGACTCTTCTCTTCTTTTAAAGCCCTCAGAACCACATCCCTGACCACCATTTTTAATCCATTCACTAGTCAAAGTCCTACAATCCAATCACCTCCTCAAGGCTCCACCTTTCAATTACTATAATAGGATTTCCCACCCTCTTAACAGTCACAGTGGGGGCTAAGTTTCTAATACATGAGGCTTGGGGGACACAATTTGAGCTTCAATGAGTTTTGGGGGGACATGATACAATCCACTATACCTAGTTTGGCATTTTCCTTTCTGTACTATACCTGTCAGTGCAGCATCCAACTCTGGTTCTCCAGCTCTCCCACAGATGCTAGGAGATATTTAATTTCCATTATTATTTCTGCTAAACTAGCTAGACTAAATTCTTTTCTATTTATATCCTGTGGAATAGATATGCAGCTTCAAGGAAGTTAGTGTCTAACAAGGCACCTAGCATATGGTCTGCACTAAAAAAAGTCACATTCTTTTTCAGTTCTTATGATTTCATTCTGAAAATGTTGATACATTAGCTTCCTTTAAAAAATACATTATTATTATTATTATTGGTATGATGCCCTCAAGCTCTCAAGAACACTTACCTTAATTTTTCTCATTGTCTTCACAAGATTCGAGTTGTAATAAACGAGAGAAGAAAAGCAATTTTTCTAGCACTATCTGAAGGTGTCTCTAAGCCAATCATACATCTCAGATAATCTGAGGCACCTCCAAGTTAAGATATACTAATTCACTTTTACCAAAATTACACTTTTATAACCGAAGGTACTTCAAAAAGTTCATGGAAAAATAGAATTAAAAAATAATGCAAATCTTTCCTTGAACTTTTTGAAGTACCCTTGTTTGATCTATACATATCATGTTTTGGTTCACAAAAATATGATATTCTTAAATATAACTACTTCAGTGGAATGTGAGGGAAATCTAACTTCAACGTCTGTCACCCTGCTAACTGTACGGATTAATGTGGCATTTGGCCTATCTGGTAGACATTGTGTATGTTTTCCCTGAAGCTGCATTTTGAGGGCCATGGGTCCGAATCCTGAAGAATTATGCAGCCAGGAATAGAAATAACTGTCCTCCTTGCCATAGCTTACGTAGTACATGGGTTTTGTTGATTCATCAGCCCAGGTTGGTTGTGAGGGAGAGAAGGACAACGGGGGGACATGACAGAGAGTGGCTGCCACCAAGTTTGAGATCTATGGGATCTGCAGCCCTCTAATATTCTCTTTAACATAAGTAAGTAAGAAAGAAGTTAATCATTTATTTTTATAATTAAAATTAAAAATGTTTATTTTATCTAAAATATTCCATATTTTGGAAGGTTTTTTTTAATTAAAAGAGAAGATCACTCATAATTCCACCACTTAGAGAAAATCTCTGTTAGCATTTTGGGGTATATATTTTGAGTCATTTTTTCTATTCATGTACATTTTCTTTAAAAATTATTTCATGCTATGCACAACGCTTTTTCATTTTTCTTTGGAGTCTTTTCCTTACTGAACTGCAAGCTCTTATCTTTTATGTAGTTGCTACCTTAAGCACTAATCCTTCAAACATGTTGCAAATATACTTTCTCAGTTCGGTTCTTTCTTTTAAAAGTCATTTCAGGGCATTTAACAAGCAGCTTATCTTACTATTTTTTTACAGTTTTTAGCCAAATAATGAGGTACTGAAAACAGATTTTCAGGAAAATTAATTTAGCAGTGGTAGGCAGGCTTGTTTAAGAAGCTTGGTTAGAATATCATTGCAATAATCAAAAAATGAAACGAAGGTCTGCAATCAGAAGCCAGAAATGGAAACAGCATAACAGATAAATGTCAGCTGCCTTTTAGGGAGGAATGATAGGAGTTGGTTCAATGTTCAATCTAAAGAGAGGTCAGAGTCACAAGTGATCCCGAAGTTTGAGACTGAGAAAAATGTGCCCTCACTAGAAGTATAAACATTTGTATGCTGCACATTTGTTTCTGTCAAAGTTTGCTGTGTTTGGTTTGAAATAAATTGAGTTTAAGGTGACAACGTATTACATATCTGAACACTAAAGAGTTCTTAGAAATGCTTATATTTCTACTATATCTTTGATAAGCATTTTGAAATAACCAAACTTGTGTTTTGTTCTAGTGCATTATTTAACCAATATTTGTGCTATAAACTAGTGGCCACCAGGTAATGAGGATTTTCTCTATCTTTCCTCTAGCTTCCTACTAGGGTTGTGCTACTCCTCCTGTTCCAAGTTGGTACAAGGCTGTCGGTGAGTGGTTGCAGTCAAATGCTGTGACATGAGATCCTAGCATCCAATATGCTTCTGTCCCTGCCCCTGTGTTTCAGAGTCACCACCCACAGCTGTATGTAAGTCCCAGCTTAGTACATATATTGAATCATGGGCAATGGTAAATGGCTTGATTGATCAGGGGCCCAAAGGGGAAATGTTGAAAAATCAGGTTCAAAAGGCATGTGGATGGATATAACTTACTTCAAAAAGTTCATGGAAAGATTCCTATTATCTTTTAATTCTACTTTCCATGAACTTTTTGAAGTACTCTCATATATGCGAATGGTCATACACTGTGGAGATATGTGGTTTCTCATTGCATGTTAATGCTCACCAGAGATCTTCCACCCTGAAAGAGGCACTAACCACCCAGGTGAACAAAACTGAATTGGCCAGCTGAGCCAGCCTCTGCCACCAGCCACCTTAGTGCTGGCACAATGGACACATAAAAGAAGCATCCATGAGGACAGAGATGGAGGGTATGCAAAGGCCAACAGCACTGGCTAGTACTTGCCAAAACCATGAAATGTCCAATCCTCCAGCACTGGAGATCATTGCTGAGCTCTCCAGATAGCACCTTCCCTTCGTGAATACTGGCTACTTGGTGGCCAGCTAAATACATTCGATCTCTTACACCTTGAAAGGGACTATGATTTATTTTGATAAATATATACACACATTATGGTTATGGGATTGTTTTCTGCACATGGGGCCCCAGATAGCACCACTGTCCAAGGGCCTATAAAGCACAAGATCCACCACTACAAGATTCCATATAATATTATGCCATGCTAAAAGATCAGCGTTAGGGCAGGGGAGATGTTCAGCTGGCTTATGACACATGTTCCACTATCACATTATATACCATGCCATTTAGAAGCCGCTGGCCCAGCAGCACAATGGAATGGCGGCTGAAGGTGAAGCTCAAGTGCCAGTTCAGAAGAGATACTTTACAATGACACCATTCCTCCAGGACATAGTGTCCACCTTCATTCGAAGACCTTTATATGATTCTGTGTCCCCAGTAAGTAGAACACATGAGTCCAGGAACCAAAGCATAGAAGAAGGATTAGCCCTGTGTATCATCATTTCACTTGGTGAATTTGTGCTTCCCATCCCTGCAACTCTGGGTTGTCCTCCCCCTAAAAGGGAACATTTCCACCAGGATACACTGCAAGAGCCCTGTTGAACCATATGCTAATGGTTGCCTCTTAGACACTTCATGCTCCTCTTGCAAGTGAACAGAAAGCAAGAAGTGAAGTTAGCATACTGGAAAGAGTAATGGACTCTTTTGGCCAGGTAATGCAAAGGAGATAAGGAGCCAGATTCAGGCACCTCTTAGCATCTTCTTGCCAAGTGTAAGTGGTCAATGGACAAATTTAGTAACCTTTTTCCTGAGAAGGACTTGGTGGCCTGAAACAGAGAAAACTCGGGGATGGTAGTCTGGGTCACACAGCAGAAAAGGATTTATTCCTCAGCTGTTGGGACAGCTGCCAGAAAAAGACCTCCAATTGTCAGCCTTCCTTGGGATCAAGAAAGCTGCAATACCAAGGTTATCCTTTTCTCAGCAGCAGCCTGTGTCTAATCCCGTATGACATCAGGACTGATCACATGGGGCTTGTCTTCCTCACCTCAATTTGTGACAACTCCATAGGGCTATAACAAATGAAAGTATTCCCATGGAGTTGCCAGCAGCCTTCACTGGAACTAAATCAACATTCCCTCTTCCCATCCTGCCATGTTCAACTCCCTTCTCCAGAAGATGGTCCCCAGTGTACATCCTAATAAATATACTTCCCTAAATCTCTACTCTAAAGTCAGATTCTTGTGGAATCCAGCCTGAAACAACATGTCTCTTGAAGAGTGCTAGCTCAGACATCTCTGAGAATGTTATATACTATATGGGATAAATATTGTATTCTTTTTAAAAAATCTGAACATTTCATGTTTAGCCCCAAGTTTTCAGATAAGGGAGTGTGGTCCTGTGATTATCAAATATAATTGTTCTAATAGGAAATAGAGTACATAAAGGTTAGAGTATGAATCTTTTATGTTTGCTGTGACCAACACGTCTGCCTTTTGTGTCCATTTTCTTTTTTGCAAAAATCAGTCTTTCTTTACTCCTGCTTGACTCAGAAATCTTGCATAGGCCTTGTTATCCAAGAGGGTTCACTTTTCCTTCTCAAAATGTCCACATGCAGATATCTAGAAGACCTAATAGCCATCCTTAAATATTTAATAGATTGTGTGTTTCCAATATGTAAGTATTTATGTGCGTATTTACTTACTAATATATAAGTATCTCCCAAGGAATATCCTTCTCAAATCTTCTATATGAAAAATAAAAATAAGCAAATTATCTTCCACTAACAGCCCAAGATTACATAAAGTTCTCTCTTTGACACATTACAGAAGTACTTGATGAGGGTGAACAGTAATCCCTAGAACACATCCAAATAATGATTAGGATTATACATTTATATACATTTCTTAAAATGATTGCTTCCTTGTAAACATAATAGGTTTTCAAGTGTTATTTGGCATTATAGCTCCATCAAGTGGTAAAATTGACATGAAGCTTTAAGGTTATATTCTTAGTCCCAAAATGCAGTTTAATTTCCATACTAAAATTTCTGTCAAGGCTAGATTTATAATAAAACATCTCATTTCAGAGTACAAACTGAACCATTTCTAATTTGGAAATTCTTATGATTTTGTTTATGGACATGGATAGACTGCTTTAATTCTTTTGGTATGGAAACTGAAGAAATCACATGTTCCTATTTTCCTACTATTTACATTTGTATTCCTTGAACATTTTAAAAGAACCATTTGCTAATGGAAATGGCTGTTGTCAAGCCTCAGGGCCTCACTGACTTTTGGCCTGAGACACCAGTTCCTTACCACATGGGCCTGTCCATATGGCCACTCACAACACGGCATCTTGCTTCTTTCAGCACATCAGATCCAAGGCAGAAAGAAAAAGAGAAAGAAACAGCAAAATGGAAGTCTTAGTCTTTTTGTATATCAATCTCAGCAGTGACATCTCATCACTTTTTCTGTTTTTTCTGTTCATTAGAAATGAGTCACCAGGTCTAGGCCCCACTCATGGGGAGGGGACTACATCACAGCATAAACACCAGGAGGCAGGATCTTTGGACGCCACCTTAGAGACTGCCTCCCACAAGCTGCTTTCCTGGAGTAAATACACAACTTCTGAAATTCTCATATCATTATAAAAACTCAAATATATTATTATTCTCTCTCAGAAACTAATATTTTATTGTGACTAATAGGGTAACCTGTGCTCCAGGTACTATTCTAAATGTTACCCACATATTTACTCATCAGTTAACTTTCTGATCCTTGAAACAACCCTATAAAGTATGTGTATTGTTATTCCCATCTTACAGATGAGGAAACTGAGGCAGAGAAAAGTTACTTGTTAGGATTTGAAACTAGGCCATCTGGCTTCAAGGAGAGTATAAGGTTTAATACAATTTCAACTTTCCATACAATAGAAATTGTAAATTGAAGTTGAGGAACATAATGGAAATTAGAAGTAAAAACAGAATTTTTTTAGTTTCCAATCCAATCACTCCAATTGATACATTTTGTAATATTAATATGATGACCCAACTTCTGCTTCACCTGCAGTAGCCCCAATTTAGGCCAATATTTTGACATAATTAATAATGATTCTTCCACCCTCAGGATGATAAATTATATAGTTACCCTAAATATAAGGCTATCAAAGTGCCCCAACAGGTCTGGAGAAAAGCACACATTTCATTATTGGAGAAGATTTACTCTTCCCACAACACCCTCAAATGATTCTGATGTGGCCCTAAGGGTTGATATATCACTGTTCTGAACGGTGACATTACACAAAAATTATTGAACTACTTCCTCAAACCACAGTTACTTGGTTTTAGGAATAGACTCATTATTTTTGGCTTTATGTTCCATTTCTAAATCCCTTTTTGATAAAGGATAAAATAAAGCATGGAAACACTTGGGTAAAAACTGTAAGAACAGAAATGGTAAAATAATATCACAGTATAGTTTGTTCCAGTTAAGGAATGATGCAAATCATTTATCTAACTCCCGTACATAGATGGAGGCAGCAACTCAAGTATATTTTTAAAATTAATTACAATAATACTTCTTGTTTTAGAACTTTATCACTTTTTCCTTTTCAAAAAAATTTTGTCATTTTTAAAATGCAGTGTAAAATGTGATAAGCTAGTTAATTTTTTTCAGTAAACTCCAACATTTTGCACACATACACACACAAAATAGGCTTTCTATATTTATTAAACTTGTTAAGTAGGTGAATGCCTACATCATCAATAAAACATATTCATTTTTAAAATTCAACATTAAAAATTGTTGAAACATATTACAAAGTAAATGTGTAGACAAAAGCTAAAAGAACATGCAAATTTCCAGATAATGCCATGGCATAGAAATAAGTTGTGCTTTCATAATTAGCCAGGAGAGGGCAATAAGTGGCTGCCCTATGATGGTGTGCTGCTTGTAAATAAATTTTTAAATCTGGAAAGAATTGATCTTGGGGTGGGAGTGTAAGAAACAAAGTAGTTCAGGGTAATGAATCATAGTATCCAAAAACTATAAACTAAAATCTTTGAATGAAAATAATTTTCCAAATGAGTCTGCTTAAAGCACTCAGCTTTCTTTCTACCTGAGAATTTAACAAACATAATTTTATTATACATATGATCACTGTTTTATTACAGCCAAAGGTTTAAGATGGAGAAGAATCATTCATTGTTAACACGGAAAGGGCTCTACAAGCCCCCTAGCTGATTTCTTCATTCTACGTATGACACAGGTGAAGTTCAGAGATGATACATAATGTGCCTGAGATTCCCCAAGGCTGAGACTACTGAGGCTTCTACTGAGGTTGAGTTCTCCTCTGGCTTCCCCTCTAAGGTCAGCCTTTCTATATTCTCCAGCTCACCTCACATGAGACTATCACCCTGAGCACTTACAGGTGGAGAGTACTGACTCATATCAGAACTACGGGCAGCACCAAATGAAGTAGGAACTCCCTCCTAAATATTAAAGTTAATACAATTTAAATACAAACATTTTCATTGTGATTATACCTAAGAAATATTTCTGATAAAACACAATTCTCTCTTTTCCCAGATGAAATCCAAATGCTTACCCAGGGAAGGAGACACGCACAAAAGTAGATAGCAAAACCCCACAGTTTTTCCTGCTAGCCCAAGTAATGTCAGTCTCAGGCTACAAAAATAGAATTACAGAATAAGAACATTAGTAATGAGTATGTCTATCTCTCTTATTTATAAATATTTCATAAATGAAGAATATAAGTTCTTTGGAGGTTAAATGATTAGCTCAAGGACACAAACCTGGCAAGTGGCAGAAGTGATGGATCACTTAAGTAAGATCTGTGGAAGACAGAATTCTATGATGACCTTCTTTCCCTGGCATTACTCCTGTGATTGTATCATCATACGTGGCAAAATACTTTTGCAGATGTAACTACTGTTACTAATCAGTTGACATTAAATAGGGAGATTATCCAGATGGGTTTAACTTAATCCCTTGAGCCCTTAAAAGGAGGACAATTTTCTCCAGCTGTGGGCAAAAGAGGACACCAGAGATTTTGAAAGTGTGAGAGGTATTGGACATGGGGAACATTCTCCACTGCTGAAATGGAAGGGCCATGTGGTGAGGGAATCTAACCACTTAGAGACTGAGAGCAACTGCCAGCTGACAGTCAAGGAAACGAAGACCAACAGCTGCAAGTAACTGAATTCTGCCAACTACCTGAATAAATTTGGAAGCAGGTTCTTCCTCAGAGTTTCTAGATAAGAGCCCAGCCCCAGCTGGCACCTTAATTTCATCCTTATGAGACCCTAAGCAGAGAACCAATTGAGCCCACATTGGTTTTTGACCTATAGAACTATCAAATAATAAATGAGTGTACTTTTAAGCTGCTAAATTTGAATAATTTGGTACATAGCAATAGAAAACTAATACTAGGACTAACATGAAAACACAAAGCATTTGAGATTTTAAGATAGAGGGACTTCCACATAAGGATTTTGCTACACAAATGATGAAAGTGCAAAGAAGCTGAATGGGAGAGGGGGAGGCAACCCTGTTTAGCAGCTGCTGCAATCGTCTGCCATTCCCAGGTCAGAGAGATCACAGGGAGTGAGTTACCAGAGTCCAGGAGTTGGAGTCACAGAAGATGTTGGAACCACAGCAGCCTGTCCAGTGGGCAGTAAAACCACTGGGTGAGTTTGTAGCTGCCAGACAGAGGCTGAGAGGTAGGGAGGGGTGTGACTCCCCTCTTTTCACCTTCCAGTCTTCCACTAGTACCTCCCATTGACCAGCCCCAGCTGGAAGCCAGCTAATACTGGTGCCTGAGAAATGCAGCCTTCGAAGGTCAGCCTCCTGCCACACAGAGAAAATCAGGGAAAGGACAAGGAATGGCTCTGAAGGCAAAAAGGCCCAGACAAGCACAGATGGCATCGGAACCATCAAGAAGACCAGGCACTTGGAGTTTAGGGACTGTTCTAACGTATTTAGTTTATCTATCTTGCTTTAAAGTTGGTCTTAATACTTTCTTGTATTCCTGTTTTGCAGACTAGAGCTCCAATTGATATTTTCTTAAATGATAGACCTTATTTTAAATGCAGGTTTATATAACAATCACAAGCCAACTTACATGGGCTCACTATGAAGCCCTACAGATGCTTACCTATTGAAGTAGTAGAAAATATAAAAATAGGCAAAAAACAAAATGCATGCAGTTTTAAGTATTTTACTTACCTGAATAAAGAACTTTCTTTTTTACTAAAAACTGAAATACATTTTTGTTCATTATTTTCAATAGTTCAATTTTGTGATCACCTATTGGGGGGTAAACTTTTGATTTATCCAGTCATAACATAAGAAGTTTCCTCTTATAATCACAGAATCAAATCTGCATGAAGCCTCACAAGATTAATGTGCACACACATTTCTAAAATTATTTTCTGAGATTTGCATTCTGAAGATCTATGTTGCAATAATCTTATTTAGTGTGAAAAAACCACCTGCTTATTTTCAAATGTTAATTTAAAAATATACTACTAATAAAATATGCAATGATAAAAATATACCGTACGAAAAGAAATAGTTATGCATATTTGAGCAATGCTGAGTTGAGTGTAAAAAACATTGACTGGAGTAGGGAAAATGTTAGAACTTCTATTTACATTTACTTTGACCTCAAATGAGAAAAAAATCAATCTTTTCTATTCTTTAACATCTGGATCAGTGCTGGCACCTTTATCTACTCTGCAGGTCAGACATCCTTAAAACATCCTAATAAATCCAGGGCATCTGGACGTTGAAGGCATCATTTACTTTTTGGTCTTTTAGAGACTTTTGTTAAGTATTGAAGTCTTTGTATTCCCAGTTAAACATATTTATAGATAATACTATATTACGTAACTGATACTAGTATTTACTGAATAATGTCTAAGTGCTAAGCATTGTTATATAGGTACAGGAAAGACAGCAGTGATAAAACAGATAACATCCCTGGTCTCAAGTAACTTACTTTCTAATATTGGCCACCAGCATTAACCATGGCAGGCAAAGGAAGAAGAAATAAGCTCAGCATAAATACAGACTTTCTCTTCTTTAATTATTTCCATTTATGCATTATGGCTGATCGCACAAAAACAAGCCCTAAGCCAAGTTGCCAAAGAAGAGTAATTTTTTATCAGCTCCATTTTCTTCCTTTGTGCAAACTCTCTTCTCTCATTTGCCACAATCTGCATTCAACCTGGTCCCTGTGCTCCTGGTCCAAGAAGTTGCCAAGGGTGCCCATCATGTCACTCCATTCTTTGTCTCTTTCCCTGGTGGTGACAAATTCTTGTGATTCTTGATTCCTTTATGGTTTTAAAATGTACCTCTTTTTCTGTTGCTCTTAAGACAATTCTAGATAACTCCATAATTTAACACATTGTTTTGATAAGGATTTTATAAAATAAAAATGGAAGAAAAAAAGAAAAGAAAAATATATTATAACTAATTAGTAAGGAGCATAGAATAATCATTCTATGAAATAAATGTATCTGAAGAAGTTTGATATATATTAGATTTCAGTATAATACTAAACTCTACTCATACTTTATCTATAATTTATTGCCTTATCTATGTACAACAAATCTGCCCCAATATCCTCAAGGTGATTAATTTCCTGGAAACCAAAGACAAGGGATAGATTGAGTAAGCGGGAGTTTGTCATCCACTGTTTGTGACAGAAGCATCCAAGAAGAGCTGCTCTTGAATGGCAGGTGAAGGATGCACTTCCATCATTCCAACAAGCAATAGACAATGTAATATGAAAAAATACATCAAAACAAGTCTAGCATACAGAGAATGGCTTTTCAGATTGCAACACAATGTGGAGAAGTTATTTTAGCATAAATCTATATGGGAAATTTTCACACAGGATTTAATCTTGCCAGTGTAAAAGATCTAAGTGCCTTTTACAAATAGACCCTGAGGACAGGTCTTCAGGAGACTTTCTCCCATCTCCCCTGCTCCACCACACCATGTAATTGTCGGGTCCGCCGCTGGCCGACCCAAACAGCACTAGCCTCGTTCCTTTTGGTGAGCGAGCAAAAGGCCCAGATTCCTCTTTCCCTCCTGACTAGCCTCGTTCCTTCTGGTGAGCAAGCGAACAGCCTGGATTCCTCTTTCCCTCCAGGCCCCTTTGGAAGGAGACGGGGGAAGAGAGCCGTGAAGAGAGGTGAGCACACCGCCGGCCCACCAAACAGCCCAGGTAAAGGACACTCAGATGCAGCGGGGGTTCTGTCGAAGCAGTTCCGTTTATTATCACACAAGCACTTGCTTTTATAGGCAGATAGGGAGGGGAGGTTTTAACATTCAGCTTAAAGGTCAAGGGCATGTATCCTGTCTCAATGACTAGCTTTACATAATCCTATCAACTTAAAAGTCAAAGGCATGCATCCTGTCTCAATGCCTTTCACAAGCGCAGAAGCACGTATTTGGCCAATAAGGGCTTAGGCAAGGTTCCCGCAGACACCCCCACCCTACTTCCTCCCGGCGCTGTCTTAGGCTGCCACATTAATGAGACCTTGTGGGCCCATAATGGCGCCACTTGTAATGTCACTTAAGGTGGCGTTGGTTTTTAAGGCCCGACATGTAATCATCTCCCCCAGTGCCATCCCATCTTCCCCCAACACACACCCACCCACACCCACACATCCACCAACACACTCACACCCACACCCACACATCCACCAACACACTCACACCCACACCCACACCCACACATTCACCCCCCACACATGCTTTGGACCCAATCCAATAACAAAACTGGACAGAGATAACTAATCAACATCCAAAACACAAACCAAGCCTAAAAACTAATGGGAAGAAGAAAAGTGGTTAAAAGGATGAGAAGTTGTGGATCAGTGTCTCTGGTGGAAATGACTGCCAGTCATCAGTGAGTGGCCATAGCAGATGCTCAAGGCATTTAAAACTGAAACCATAAACATTTTGGATAGACTTTAATAAAGTGGAAAAACAATCCTATTTTCTACCTCTTTGTGGACACAAATACAGAGTAAAGATCTATAGGCATAGTTCAGTTTCCCTGGCTGATCTGATCATGTGATCATGGACTTTTATTCTCTTGTTTCCTCAATAGGGGCAAAAATGCTCAAATGAAATGGGGCAGAGAAGTGGATGTATTATCCAAGATTGTTGAATATGGTGTATATCTATATTTCTGTATAAAAACATTCATCATTCTGAGGGAGAGAATATTCCACCATATCATCTAAATTGTTAATGAAATGGTGTAAATGAGAAGAAAATGGCACAAATTATAATTTAGCACAAATTATAACTTAGTTTAGAAAGCTTTCAAGCAAAGAAGTGCACAGTATGCATAGTAATGACTTCACAGCTAGAGCCATTTTGTGTGAACCATATTTGAGATAAATACTTTACCCAGAGACTCAGAATTACACTATGCTGGAGCTTCACTCAGAATTACACTTTGCTGGCTTCCTTCCAAAGTCTCCTTCAGGAGATGTCATCTGTGCAGAGTGTTTTGGAAGTCCACGTTATTTGGGAAAAATTTTGAATAATCTTAAAGAAAAATGCATTGCTTTTGTAGAAAACAAAAGTTATATTCATGACTGATATGGCAGAGAAATGATGGGGCCACACAGATGAGGTTAGAGGCCAAGGCAGATCATTTGAAATCACCTGGCTGCAAATGAGTTTGAAACCCTGTGGTGTTTGTTATCCCAGGTACCAAAAGCTACAGTGTTTCTGAGAAGAGGCAGAAGAAGGCATGAAAAATGTACTAGGCAAATATTCTAAGTATGAAAATTGAGAAACAAAACATAGGTCCTAGAGAGTTTCCAGTACATTTCTCCTAGTGTAGTGTGTGAGTTGTAAGTCAAGGATGTTTCAGTCTTGGTGTGTGATTGGTTTAGAGTAAGTCTTTGGAAGAGTGGAATGTGATAAGGGTACATATGCCGAGTTCTTCATCAGTCATTCTGGTAGAGTGCTTAAAGATTTTGAATTAAGTAATGGGGTTTACGTAAAATGTGCACAATGCAGAGGGAACCATGGAACTTGACCAGAAAACCAGTATAGTTCAAAAAAGTGTTTGTGAGGAAGCATTTATTGCCAGGATCCGCAAATCAAAATCAAGGACAAAATTAACCTGAATGCCTTTTAAAATTTCTTATCTAATGCAATTAATTCCACTTGGGTGGAAGAAAAGCTAAGAACACAGCAAAATTTTGAAGCCAAGCAGGTTGACAAGAGTGGTGACTCAGCACCAAATTTGTGCCTTAGTGACAGGGTGCAGAAGTTTTAGCGAGGCAAGTTGGTGGGACTTGAGAAAATTTAAGCCCTACCTGTGGGAAAGGAGGTGAGGCAGCAAGACAAAGAACTCAGTTTAAATTCCAGGCAAAGATTGCCCGGCTCTTGTTACTAACATGAGCACACTCATGTAATCTCTAAGTACACATTCCCAGGTAATAATTCATTTGTGTTGGAAAAGATGTGAAATGCTTAGAGCAATTTCCAAAATGGCATATGGTCCTAGCCTGGGGCCAGCTGGGTCTTGCAGATCACTGGGTCTAATCTTACCTCACAGCTCTGTGAGCCCATCCTAACCCACCCTATCCCTCAATGTTCATTCTACATGGATTGATTTAAATAAAGAGAAAACCTTATCAATTTGTGTGAACATACCAAGACACTATAAAATTTTCAGTAATTTTATCAGCCCATCTAGCCAATACCTCCTGCAATACTTACTATGTGATTTAGCCTCTGTGGCTTAAATACAAAGCTAAATTGTAAGTGCAAGAGTTGATTGTGGTCAATCTAGGATTTCTAGGGAAGGTATTAAGGGTGGCAGAAAGAATACTGAATACTTTTGTGGGGGGTTGGTGTTGAAAGTCTTACTGAAGTAGATACATATTTGGTATTAATAACAGCTTCTTTCAAGTATTTGCCCACTACTATTGCAAGCAGATCATGAGAAGAACTTAGCCACACTAAAAATGTTCCAGAAATTCTAAGACATGCCATATCAGGAAAACAAAGGGAGTCCATTGTAACTCACAGCAGTTGATGGCTTGTACCCACCCCCTCCCACTAAGGGCCCAGGGAACTGAGTTTGAACAACTTCAACTTCAGTAGCTCCCCAGCTCCTGAGTGACTAAATTTTTGCATAGAACATGCACTGTGCAAAATTGGAGCATTGTCAAATAATACAAAACCTTTAATTCACATAGGTATGTTTAAAGGGATTATTTACTAAAAGATCAGTAATTTGAGTTTTTTTAAAAAATAAATAACTGCAGCAACTAAATCTCCAAGTTCATATTTGTGTTCTTCTTGATGGTGGAAGAAATCCAGAAATCCAGAGAAGAATGGATGGCTGTGTTATGCACTTTAAAAAAAAGAAAAAGAAGAAAAAAAGAATAACTAATAGAGATAGATAAATATAATGTGAATGGGAAGGTTATTGGGGCCACCCTAAGAGAATAAAAACTAGTGGTTTGTGTCTTACAGAAGCTTTCCTAATAAGCAAAGCCTACGACAAGAACTCTTGTTGAAATAATTTATTAAGAAGTTGCTCTCAAAAGAAGGATAGTTAGGAATACAATTTTGAGTAAAGAAAAAGCCAAGCAAGAACATGGTTTCAGGCTGGCCAGTTAGCTCAGTTGGTTAGAGAGTGGTGTTGGTAACACTAAGGTCAAGGGTTCAGATCCCCTTATCGGCCAGCTGCCAAAACAAACAAATACCAGAAAAAGAAAAGAATATGATTTCTGTTGGTTACTAGCTTTAGTCAGATCCCACAGGGAAGCTCAGGGATAGCTCTCGAAAGGATAATTCATAATCATATCCTGAGGGAGTGGGGAAAGAAGGGCATATGCAACTAACTGGTCACAATGGCTCCTATTTACCCAAGGACAATTCTCTGGATAAAGGGGCCCCTGTTAACTCTTATCAGCCAATCCTCACATCACCTAGGAAATGGGTACACTAGCTGGTAACAGGGAACTAGGCAGAGCACCAGTTGCATCCACTATAGTCCCCCCTTGTCCAAGTGCTTGTCCTATTAAGCTCAACGCATCCAGGTACACCTTCTCCCGGACTCTGATTAGTAACAATTGCCAAGGAAACTTTTAAGAGGAGAGTTAATAGGCTGGATTATAGTTCCTTATGCTTTAGTTGGTCCTGACATCACTACTGATATTTAACATCTCATTCCTTCATGTTATTTTCTAGATTCCCTTCTGCTTTGGCTAGTACTGCTTGTCTATGTGACCTGCTTGTGGGGTGAGCCCAGATCCTCATCATTCATTGTGAAGCCCTGGTTACTACATCTTTATCAGGCTGTAGTTGCTGAACTTGCCTATTTACAGTTTCTGCTGGACATAAGATATCAAGAGCCCACCTGGTAGATCACTTTAGTACCCCAAATATTCCTATTTGTCACTATTATTTAGCAGCAGCTCTACATCCTGCTGATGATTAGGTCTAACATCATGCCAGTATGGAAATTCTTTTCTCCACTCACTTTTCTCTTGGCATGAGAAGTCCAAAGTGACCAGGCAGCAGCATACGCATTACATTCAGTGAAATTCTTACTACGTCCCCTGGTAGAAGCATCCGTGCTGTAGAAATTGGGGTCTCTAGATCCACATAGTCTAAAGATATGGGGAATGAAGCACGAATTCCCCAGATGAATTATAGAGACTTGTGGTGGGTAGGGCCATCCTTGCTTTTACACTTTGTGTGGAGAACAGTCTCTAAGGTGGTCTCCTGTGATCTCTGCCTACTATCACTCATGTCTTTGTGTGAGCTCCATTGAGTGTGGATAGGGCCTGTGACTTGCTTCTAACCAATAGAATATGGCCACATGATATAATGTGTTTTCACTTCCTAGGACTGATGTAACAAATTACCACAAACTGGGTGGCTTAAAACAACAGAAATTTATTGTTTCACAATTCTGGAGGCCTGACATCTGGAATCAAGATGTCAGCAGGGCCATGCTCCTTCTGAAACCTATAGAGGAGAATCCTTCTTTGTCTCTTCTGGTGGTTGTTGGCAATCCTTGGCATTCCTTGGTTTGTAATTTTATCCCTCCAATCTCTGCCTCCTTCATCGCATGCACATTTTCTCTTCATGTCTCTATGTCTTCACATGGCCTTCCTGTAAGGACACAAGTTACTGATTTTACATACTTATGCAGTATGACCTTATCTTAACTAATCACATCTACAAAGCTCCTATTTCCAAATAAGGCTACATTCTGAGGTTTTGGTGAACATGAATTTGGGGAGGACACTATTCAACCCAGTACAGATGTCATTTCCCTGACTGTACTAGGGAGATTCTCCTTGGTGGCTTGATGAAGTAAACAGCAGTTTTGGGAAAGCCCAAGTGGCCAAGTGGCAAAAAACTGTGAACAGCCTCTAGGACCTGTGAGAGACTTCTAAGAACTAAAGGCACCGGCAGACAGCCAGCAAGAAGCTAGAGACCTGAGTCTTACAACCACAGGAAATGAATTCTGACAACCGAGTGAATGTTATGGATTGAATTGTATCCGCAGAAAGTTCTAACAGCCAGTATCTCAGAATGTGATGTTATTTGAAAATAAGTTAATTGCAGATGTAATTAGTTAAGATAATATCATACTGGAGCAGGGAAGGAACCTTAATCCAATATGATTGATGCCCTTATAAGAAGAGACAATCACAGGGAGAAGATGGCTATGTGAGGACAGAAGAAGAAACTGGAGTAATGTGTGTGTATACAAGTCAAGAAGTGCCAAGTATTACTGGCAATCGCCAGAAGCTAGAAGAGCAAAGAATGACTCTCCTCTGTCGGTTTCAGAGGCAGCATCATCCTGCTGACATCTTGATTGCTGATGTCTAGTTTCTAGAATTGTGAAACACTAAATTTCTGTTGTTTTAAGCCACCCAGTTTGTAGGATTTTGTTATGGCAGCCCTAGGAACTAATATGGTAAGCTTTGAAATAGATTCTCCCCCAGACAAACCTCCAGGTGAGGATGTAGCCTAGCTAATGCCTTGATTGAAGCCTTGTGTAAGACCCAGCTAAGCTTGCCCAGAGTCCTAACCACAGAAACTGTGTGTCATTTGAAGCTGTTAAGTTTGTGGTATCTTGTTACACAGCAATTCTGGACCTAAGTCTGCAACTGGGGACATAGAATGGCCATTTTTTAAAATGTGTGTAACTCATTCTGAAGGTTGATGTCCCATTATCAAGTCTTGTTACCTCCAGCTGTTGCCTCCACTGTGCCTTCAAAAGGTTGACAACTTCTAAATGACGTGGTTTGTGGTAGATCCAGCAGATCACATAGGATACCTGCATAGTAAGGTGGTCTCTCGGTCCACAGCAATGTTTTAAGGATCTCTTCTTTGTGGTTCATATAGTGGCAACCCTTGTGATAAGGATTGTGTCCCCCAAGTTTTACATATTAGTAGCTTGATTTCCACTGTGACTGTTAAGAGGATGGGAAATCCTATTCTGGCAATTGAAAGGTGGGGCCTTGAAGAGGTGATTAGATTCTGAGGACCATGCCTAGTGAATGGATTAATAATGGTGGTCACGGGTGTGGTTCTGAAGTCTTTAAAAAGAAGAGAGCATGAGGAACTCTCTCTCTATCTCTGCTTGGCCATTTTCTGCCATGTAAGACCCCTGCATTGCCGGAAACCTACCAACAAAGAAGACCCTCACCAGATGTGTTCCCTGGACTTTGGAATTCCTAGCCTCTGAAACTGTAAGCAATAAATTTCATTTTCTTAATAAATCACCCAATATCAGGTATTTCTGTTATAAGCAACAGAAACAGACTAATACACTTTGGATAGTGGTACTGGCTGAGAAATTGATCAAGGAAGGCAAACTCACATGTAGAATATGTGTCAAACTTTGTCAATATGTTGCCTTTCCACAGTAGAAGTCTGATATAATCAACTTGACAACAACTGACTGGTTGGTCTCCTTGGAGTATGATACAATTTGAGGACATCAGTATTGGTTTCTTTTTCTGGTATATCAGACATCCAGCAGTGGTAGTGATACAAAGATCAAGCTTGTGTTGATGGGCCATGCATACTGTTGGATCTTCATTTTATTTACTCTGGGCTACTTTCAAGAGCCATCTCTGCAGCATAGTAGAATCAATTTCTGGAGCTCTGACTAAAATGTAAACCCCACATAATGACAGATTCTCATCTGTCTAGCTCCACCCTTGACAAACAGCCTAAATATCTACTCCTAGACATTCTCTTCTCATTCATGCCAATACATAGAGCCTGAATTTTTAAACTTTACTGTCAGTGAATCATTGGTATGATCTGCAGCAAGAATCAACATAGCCTCCTGAGCTACTTGGCTTCCATTTGGCTGAAGTTAATTCTTTCAAGAAGGGGAAGCTGACATCATTCCTGGTACTGAGAGCATTTCTAAAGCATTCATAGAAACAACTATATTCCTTTCTGTACTCACTTATTTGTTTATGTAATATTTATTTAAATTGCATCATTACAATGGCAGTTGAAATGATGTAATGTATCTTGGAACAAGTACAACTAGTTCTTGGTTAAGCATATGATTCAACTGGTAGAAGCAATGGAACACAGCATAGCAGAGATTAGCCCTCTGGCCAAATGCATTTAACAAGTTAGTATATTTTATATTGTTTGTTAATCTGTAGAGTAAGTTATCTAGAGGTTAAGAGACCATCTGTAGTACTCTTGTCTTACTGTATTGGAAAATGAGAGGAGTGTTCTGGCCTGATCTTTCCCGGGCTAAACCAGACTTTTATATCTTAAGGTCCCATGTATACTAAAAGGATAACTCTTACTTAACACAGAACAGTTCCAAGGTCTTTTAAACTTTATTTTTCCCCATAGTTATAATTTTCAAATTTATTCTTTATTTGTTTATTAACTTATTTAGTTAGCTCTAGGACCTTTTTTTCCACTCAAAATCTTATAAACAATGACTATAAGTTTGAAAGAAAATAATCAGAAAGAAAATTCTGATTAAAAAAGGGTCCTCAAGTGCCATTTATTATGATTCTCATTTGCCAAAGAAAGTGACCACAAAGGTACAGTTACAAGGAATTCAGTCTGAATACTACTGTAAAAAAAAAGTAGCCTTCTTTCTTAAATAAATTATATTTTGTTTTTGTCTGTATAATATGCTTTTTATAGGTTCAGATCTTTAATACCAAAAGACCTTTTAAAAAATAAACTGTGGCACTGGGAGATGACTGTCCACTAGAAATCTTTGAGTAATTTCTCACTACCTTAACTTCTAATTTGAATACAAAAATAACCACAGAAGAATGACCAATCTTTTTTTTTTTTTTTTTTTTTTTTCCTTTTTGAGACCAGCCGCACCGCGCTCACTGTGAACACACCGGTCATCCCTATATAGGATCTGGACCCGCGGCGGGAGCGTTGCTGCGCTCCCAGCGCCGTACTCTCCCGAGTGCACCACGGGCTCGGCCCGACCCGACCAATCTTTTTCTATGTTACTTTACAGTGCTGTCTGCAGCAGCTTTCCTTTTAAACTAAGTGTTCCTCTTTTAACTTTTTTTTTTTTTTTTTTTTTTTTGTCCTTTTTGAGACCAGCCGCACCGCGCTCACTGTGAACACACCGGTCATCCCTATATAGGATCTGGACCCGCGGCGGGAGCGTTGCTGCGCTCCCAGCGCCGTACTCTCCCGAGTGCACCACGGGCTCGGCCCGACCCGACCAATCTTTTTCTATGTTACTTTACAGTGCTGTCTGCAGCAGCTTTCCTTTTAAACTAAGTGTTCCTCTTTTAACTCTGGCCTTAAAAGCTCAATATAAGTGTCATAAAAATTAGTGGCTTCAAGGGTTGGAATCTGTGTGCTCTAGATCTTCAAGGTCTTTTAGGTCTAAGACTAAGAGTATTTTAAACCTGTACACTCAGATGGCCACAATTTTGGCTGTAGCAAAATTGGATTATTACACCATGTAATGAAAATAATAAGAAAGGAATATCTGTGAATTGCTGTTAAAGATTTGTTGCAGGAGACAGCATTTGAGAAAACCTTCTAGCCTTAGACTCACAGGATTTTCAAGCTATAAAGGGAAATCTTTGAATAGAAATCTTTGATTCACCAGAGGTAGTAAGTGACCTGGCAACATAGCTAGTAAATGGCACAAACTACAAACTGCCTTAGGTCTTATTTTAGTGCTCTTTCCTTGATGCAAATGGCCTTCATCTTTTGTTGTTGTTCTCTTTTTCTTGGTCTCTTCTATAAATATAAGGAAAATAATGAATCCAGTGCCTGAAAAAATGCATGTGTTCAAACACATACCAAAGTTTAAGTGTAACATCATCTAGCTAGAATCTTAATTTACTTGTCTGTGGATTCCCGTTTGAGGATGAGAGAGGATTTTTCCTCTGCAACAAGCCTGTGAAAGAGCAGAATATTATAAATTCAGTCTATTTTTAGTAAGATATATGGTGCTAAGCCATTTAAGTAATGTAGGAGGTGCTCAGTTTCCCTGGGCTTGGGTTATAGGACACTGGGTTTCCAGACACTCATTGAGGTCTCAGGCCCTGGGCTTTCCCCTTTTTTCTAACTGCTGCCAGTTAGACCTATTTTCAGCACCAACATGGAGAAGATGAGACAAGGGGCTGGTTTATGCAAATCCAGTGGCTGGACATGCTCAATAGAGAGCACAGAATATTCTTGAATATTCCTGGTACCTGTGATAGGGTCCAACCAATGAATATGCTCCAGGAAGAGACCAACTGAACATATGCAAGACTAAATGTTGCATAACTGGGAACCACTCCCTTAACTGAATATTCATTAGATATAGAATCTATAAAAGCCACATCCCAGCAGAAGGCAGGGTTGTTGCCCACTTCCCTGGAGGCAACCCACACTTTGCTGGCTGAGGTGTACATACTTTACTTTCCATAGAACTTGTTTTCAGCAAGTGGTTGCTCACTCTCTTGAGCCAGCCTGCACTTTGTTCTGAATTTTAAGTATATTTTTCTTGCTTTTGCATTAGACTTGATGTCTGTACCAAACTTACTTTTGTGTTAAACTTGGTGTTGGCCTCGCTTAGTCTCTGGAACTATTTCACACTCTCTCTGTGGAACCTGTATTTTTTATCTATTATATTAAACTTGTTCTCACTGTCTACTGTGACTCTGCCCTTGAATTCTTTCCTGTGGTGGAGTCAAGAACCTGGTAAGAGGACCGGGTGGGTTGAGGCTGACTATCAGGCCACCTGGACCCTACCTCCATCATCACAAGGGCACTTGCTTTTCTGCATTAGAAAAAAGTAAGGTGCAGTCTTGGTGGTCAAAATTCACATATCCACAGGGATCAGGCAAGCAGTACTATAAATGAGATCAGCAGCTCAATAATAAAATAATAGAGCTAGTTACTTTCATCGTAACCATGCTTAATGCTTACGTAGGCATATTATCTTAAAGTTCTGCCAAAAAGGATACTCTAAAAATCCCCTAAAGCAATGAAAGAGTGCAGCATAACTTTCTAACAGATGAGTCTTTAAAAAGTAGTTACAAAGCAGTTGAAGATTGAAAAATAATTTTGCAACATAAGGTTGATAGTCCTTTAATGAAATAATCATAGCTATAAGTGAATTCATCAAGTCAGAAATATAGTAAATTTAGTAAAATATGGTCAGGCGATAGGAAGTGATGACAATGTAAAATTAGGGGGGGGGGGGACCAAAATAATGGTAGATATAAGGAAAAACTAAAACTGAACAAATATTCACAACTATAATCCAAGAAAATTGTCCTGAAATTAAAGAAAGTTTCTATCTATAAACTGAAAAGGCACATCATGTACCCAGGAATATTCACACAAAATTCTTAATACTGAAATACAGTCTAGTCAAACCATTGGACATTACGGTTAAGGGATAAGAATGCTTTAGACAACCAGGTGGAAAGAACAATTACATATAAAGAAAAATAAATTAGGTAGGCATTAAACTTCTCCTCTGAAGCATTCAGTGTCAGAAGACAGTGGAGTAGCACTTAAAGGATATTTAAGAAAAAAAAATGAGTCAAGGGTTTTATATCCAGCCAAGTTGTTTGTTACATATAAATGCTCTACACAGTTTTGATAGGAAAGAACTGAGGAATTATTATTCACAGGAGCGTTTCCTGAGAAAACTAAAAACCAAGCTCTCTCTTTCAACACTTGGAAGATTTCACTCCACTCTCTTCTTGATTGCATGGTTTTTGAAGATAAGTTTGAGATCATTTTTATCCTTCCTCTTCTGCTGGTAAGGTATTTTTGGTTTGTTTTTGTTTTCTTCTGGCTTCTTTAAAGATTTTTGTCTTTGTCTTACATTTTCTGCAATTTGAATATATGATATTCCTAGGTGTAGGTTTTTGGTATTTATCCTGCTTGGTGTTCTTTGAGCCTCTTGGATATGTGGTTTGGTATCTATCATTAATTTTGGAAAATTCTCAGTCATTATTGCTACAAACTTTTACTCTGTTGTTTTTTCTCTTCTTCTGGTATTCTCATTATATGTGTAATTCACCTTTTATAATTTTTTCATAGTTCTTGTATATTCTGTTCCATATTTTTTATTCTTTTTTCTTTTTGCAGTTTAGTTTTGGAGGTTTCTATTGACATTTCTTGAAGCTCACTGATTGTTTCCTCAGTGGTGTCTGTGAATGAGTAATCTTTATTTCTGCTATAGAATTTTTTTATTTCTATTATTGCCTTTTGATGCTTAGAGTTTCCATCTCTCTGCTTACATTACTCAACTGTTCCTGCATGTCATCAACTTTTTCTGTTAGAGGTCTTAGCATATTAATTATAGTTGCTTAAAATTCCCATTCTGATCATTCTGACATCTCTGCCAAATCTGAGTCTGGTTCTGGTGCATTTTTTTTTTCTTTTAGTACACTTTGTAATTTTTTGTGGAAAGACAGACATAGATAAAAGGAACTGGGGTACATAGGTCTTTAGTATGACACTTTATGTTTGTATGGCTATGAGTTTAGGCTGTGTTTACTGATTGCTGTAGTTGTAGGTGTTAGAAGCTAAAATTTCCTCTGGTGTTCTTATTTTTCTTTATTTACTTTTATTTTTTATTTTACTTCTCAATATACATTGTAGTTGATTTTTGTGACCCTTTACCTGTTCCTCTCCCCCCCCCTCCCCTTTGGTGTTTTTTTTGTCTCCCCTGTTGTCTGGGTTTCCCTAGAGACCAGGGACTTTTTTACATAAGTTCTATGACATGCAGTTCTTTCAGATGTATTCTGTTGTTAATTACAGGAACTCCTGGCACTGATTCCAGCAGAGGTTGCTACTCATGGGCTTTTGCTATGAAAAGCTGTTATTCTCGTAATCCACCCGTCTGTCTCAAGGACTGGTAGTAATCATTGAATATATTTATTGAATGTATTTAACAATACAGGAATGATACAAAAATTAAAACCAGGAAAAGAATGGGAGATAAGGCAGAAAATAAAATAAGCATGGCAATTGCTTTATCTGCAGTAAGTTAAAGGTTAGTATTTAAAGCTAAAATATAATTTGGTAAGAGCATAAACATATGTAGCAATAGAAATATAAATATCTAGAGAAATAATACAATAGTCTAAAATTGGGTGAACACGGGGAAGAAGCAGCCACCTTTATTGTTGCTTATTGCAAAGAACAAACCGGTATTATACTTTTTTTATTACAAAAAAGTAAGGTTATAACTAAAGATAACCACTAGAATTAAAATACAAACCTTCCTAAATATAAGAAAACTTATTTTTTAAAAGACAGAGAATTTAGGGCTTCACAAATTTTTCATGAAAAGCAGCACTTAACGTGCATCTCACAGATTTTGCTATTTAGCATTTCCATTTCCATTATTGTTTTCTAGTATTTAAAATGTGTATTACATTTTCTTTTTCCTGTTTTTTTTTTGTTTGTTTGTTTGTTTGTTTTTTTGGGGGGAGGGGGACTTTGGGTTATTTAGAATAGAGGAGTTTTGCTAAATTCCAAATACCCTAGGATTAACTTATTCATCACTTTGTAATTCATTTTTAACTTTATTGTGTTGTGATCAGAAAGCATGGACTGAAAATACATTCTTTAAAATTTGAAGCCTGCTGTTACATGGTTCATTTTTATGTTTCATGTATGCCTGAGGAGAGCATATGTGTCATCTCCAACTGATGGATCTAAGTCCATTAAATTAGCCCTGTTAGTCAAGCATGTAAACCTTTTCTACTTTTTCTAATCTTTCTGAAATGTCAATAATTGCCGGGCCTCCCTGAGCCAGAGGCTGACAAAACCGAGCGGGAAGAGACCCCGGTCCAGCCGGGGGTCCCTTGTGGGGCTGAGCGGGATGATGAGTGTCGCTGGCACGGCCCTTCCCCCCCCAGGATCTTCCTCCCCGGGGGCCGAGAAAGAACACCGCCGAGCCAGGAGAGTGGTCAAAGCCGGAACTCCGTTTATTAGCAGGGCGGCACAGCTTATATAGGAAAAAAGGGCAGGGCGGGTTTTGATATGAGAGATCAAGCAAAGAGCCAATAAGAAGGGCTTAAAAGGATAGGGTGAGGTGGTGGGGAGGCTTTACGCGAATACAGAACTAAAGTTGCTGAATCACTGGGACCCGGAAGGGCGAGGCTGGCAGCTACGTGCCGTTGAGCGCTAGTGAAATGGTGGCCGCGGAGCGCATGAACTGGCGCCCGTGCGCGTCAGGGTGCATGCGCGCAAAGTTATGCCCAACAGAAGTGCCCACGGGAAGCCGAGAAAATGCATGCACCATCTCTTTTCCTTGGTGTACGTGAGTCATGAGCACCTGCACGTGGGCTGCGTCCATTCAGAAGAGAGGTAATGAAAGCCCTATCCTAAGAGAAGACCTACACTTTTATATGTGCACAGG